>NC_053452.1:35605580-35905580 GCF_015227805.2 Hirundo rustica
TTGAACTTATATAAAAGAAATTTGAACTGGTTGAGGATTTATTTTATCTGATAAACTTCATATAGATTGGAACTGTGGATGTTTTCATGGAAATCTGTGTCCTTTTTTAGAACAGTTTTTCAGATTTCTTAGCAAATCATTAAATTTATGCAGTATTTTTCTGCCTTAGGAGGTATGTTTGTAGTGCTTTGGGTGTATCTACATCTTTTTTTGAGCAAAGCATTTTTTTTCCATAGTGTTGTTAAGTCTAGCCTCAGAGAAGAGCATACTTCTGTTTGCAGAACAGCGTAATCCATTTTTCATCCTTCTTTAACATTCGTTATCTAGAATTGAAAAACCATAAGTTAAATTACCTGTTGGCAAAGTGGAGCCTGCTTTAAAACAGGTAACTGTTCCTATACAGGCCCTAGACAGGCCCTTTCATGTGGTGGGAAGTACAAAACTGGACTCACAACGCCAGGTTTTTCTCACCAGGGAAGAATAGAGAGGAAAGACCACCTCCCTCGAAGGAAAGACCATCTCCCTCAACTTGCTGGCAGTTCTCATCCCAATGTGGTCTAGGATGCAGCCAGCCTCCTTTGCTGCAAGGACACATTACTGGCACGTGGTCAGCCGCTTGTCTGCCAGGACCATCAGGTCCTTTTCTGAAAAGCTGCTTTCAGGGAAGATTAACTTTATAATGCCAAACTTGCCTGAAAACTGTGATTTAAACTCTAAAGCTGAGATCTGAAGACGGGCTTAAATGTATCCATGATGAATGTCAGAGAACAAAGTCTTCAGTCACAGAGCTGCAGAATCTGGGATACCTTGCAGGGAGGCCTGCAGGGGCACACAGAAAGCTAAAAGCCTTTGAATACCACCAGCATATATAGCTGGGATCTCGTCCATATTAGATGTTTGAGCAGGAAGGTGCCTACTCCATCTGACAGTGAAATGCTGTGGACCAGAATATGTCCTAAATCCCCTTCTCCATCTACTCAAATTCCTGCCCCAGATCCTGCCAAGGGAGGCAGGTGCCTCCAGCAACTTTCTGTAAAACTTGAATGATGACCATTTCCCCATTTTCTCTCTCTCTCTCTCTCTTTTTTTTTTTTTTTTTTTTTTTTTTTTTTTTTTTTTTCTTTTCTTTTTTTTTTTTTTTTCCACCTTTAGCAACATTTTTAGGGCCCTTATTCATTTTTTTGAAGTATCAGCTTTAGGTTATCTGTGGTTTGAGGGGAATCACTTCTCAGGAGAATGTCTGAAGTCAAGTTATAATATGAAGTCCTTGCACTTCACACAACAGAATTAAATATTCTCTGAGAGAAAAGAGGATTCTTCATTTTTTTGAGTCACCTGGGAGTCTGAGGCTTGAATCTCAGTTATGTAATCTTTCCATCCCTTCTCATTCCCTCATCTCTAATTGTTTTATAACAAGTGTGAAAACTTTATCAGAAAAAGTATAGAAACCCTTTCATCTTTCAAAAATTATGATACTTTACCCAAATAATAGATGTCGGTCACAGAAACTGCAAATTTCATTCATAAATCTGTTTGAAGAAACAACTTTTTTACCACACATTTCTACCATACACATATATTTGAGTCTGGATTACTTTAATTAGGAGTCCAAACTCTGCAGATTGTTGCAGTGATTCAAGTAGTGATTACTGCTTATGAAACTTCTTTATTATTTCTTACTTGAATTGTAATGCTGCATTTCTTCCTGCTGAATGGCAAAGTGTAACACTTGTCTCATGGGAAGGAGAAGAGGAAGAGCTCAGGAAAATAGTCTTCTTTTAAAAAAAAGTAAACATGCAGAAAGAAAGATTGCTTGTAAAAGATCAGAAATAACAACAACAGCAATAATAGTAATAATAGAGTTAGATGTATCATAGTTTAGCTATAGACAGTTAAGAAATGTCTTTAAAACCAGACACTTAAACCCCAAACAATTGCTTAACATTACCCTCTATGGCATTTTGAAATTAGGCTGGTATAAAATATTAATTTTTGATGAGCTTGCTGCTGAAGTACTTTTCTGCATAACTTCATTCTTTTGTTTATAGCTATAATGGGTAAAATTCCAGGTTAAATCACATTTTGCCTCCTCTAGACCATCTATTACTTCCTAAATGCTTTTAACTATCGTGGAATGAAATCATATTTTCCATGTCCAGCACCAACATGATTTCCTCAGGTCAGAGCAAAGTCTATGCTGTGCAGAATGGAAGGGATGTGTACCACTTCACAGGTCTCTACTGACTGTCTGTGCCTGGGATGGTGTTACAACACCTTGGAGTTCTTTATTGAAGAACTTCTGAGGAAATATGGTGTTTATAGTGACTAGCGTTTAACAGCCCATGATAGTTGTGTCATTCTCATTTCATCTTCCCTTATGTTTTGTTTTTGTCTGTGTCTTTTATCCTGTTGTGTTTCAGATGAATTATTTATCTTTTTTTTGCCAATCACATCAGTAATTAAAATTCTCACTGGCCTTTATTTTTCTTCACTGGATTAATTTTCCTTCAGTTTTATACGTGCAAATCCATTGTCTTGAAAATATAGCTGAGGTGCCATCCGAGTAAACCCCTCGGGAATGTAAATATGCTAATTACAGTCAATTAAGAGACAAAAATATGATGTGAAATCTGCACGTGAAGAATACTACACCCCTATTTAAAAAAAAAAAAAAAATTAAGTACTTACACAGGTCTTTGACTTCAAACATGGTACCTGCCTTCATGAAGACTTTGGTCTCATGTCTCTTGAGGTTCAATCACAGATTTGTCTGGTTCCCACCTGTGGAAACATTGTGTGTTAACTTGGCATTACTCCTTATTTGTTTATTATATTTATTTTATGAGGTCTCTCTTACTATGCCTACGTAGATTTCTGCAAGAGGAAGGCACAGTTTAAACCTCTGTGGTTCACATGTTCCCTGGAGAGACTTTTCACATATGCTGTGCCCATATATGCAAGGGCTCGTGAATCTTTAAGCCAATTCCTTAGGCTTAGCACGATCTCTGTATGTTCCAGTATTCTTCAATTGCAGTTCATTGTTCTAGGCCTTGACAAAGCTATGAGACAGTAAAAATTAGAGGATTTAAAAATGTCTGTCATCTTGGTGGGTACTTCTGAGCATAGACTGCAAGAAATCCCACGAGTATTTGGGCCAGTCTGAAAATAACTAAAGGTGATCTTTTTATATCTTAAGAATTATGACAAGAATATCAATCAGTGTTCTCAGTGTGAAGTCTGTTACAAAAGTGTTGTCTGATGCAGGATTGAAAATTTACAGCCTGTAAGCTGCAGGGGAAGAGATGACATCATAACTATTCTTTTTGATATTTGGATCTATTATCTCAATATATTAACTAATTTTTTTATAATCAATTTTTTGAATGAAATCTTTAAATTTATGTGAACACACATTACTGTGTGTTTAGCATCCAGATGCCTTGGCCATGGAGGAGACCTCTATTTTACAGTCTACAAATTTAGAAGAAAAAGACAAGCCCAACCTATGCAGAATTTTCAGAAAGTATGAACTAGAGTAGTCCCATCGGTTATGAATATATGTCAGTTTACAGTGAATGAGAACCACAGTGACAACTGATGTAAAGAAAAAGAAGTAGAAAATAAATGCTTATGCCAATCAGATCTCTGGAAGAAGCCCTCCAGTGCAGAGTTATTTTGTACCATCACCTTAAATGTCCTTGAATGTAGCCTGAACAGCCTGGAGGGAACTTTTCTCCAGATCTTCCCTCTCTGTTGGTGATAGCCTAGGCAGGGAGGAATGCAGACAAGGTCAGGGCTGTTATTTCTTGTTTTTGTTGTTGGCCTCTTGTGTCTGTTACTGTCCTGTAGAAAGTAAGGAGGTCCTTGAACTACTCTAACATGACATGAGAGGAGTATTCCTGCAGGAAGCTGTTGCACCTGGATGAGAGCTGAGTAAGCAAATCCCTTGGGCCACCTTTGCAATCTGGTCACTGAGTCTGTTGAGCCTCACCACTTCTAAGTTCATTGATACACCCAGTTGTCCCAGCTGAAGATGGATCCTCAGAAAAAGGTAAGAGAAATCTCACTCTGTGAGATATTTATATAACTTATTTTTATACAATAATATATATATTTATATATACATACACACGTATATATACATATGAAAGTATTTTTGTAATGTAGGTCGTCAGTAAGACTTGAGAGAAGGTATGAATAAAAGCATTTACTTTGAAAACATAGCTTTAAAAATATTGTTAAGGAAAATGTGATTCCCAATGACCAAAGTTGCAAGCCAAGTACTAAATTGTTGATTTTATCTGTTCTTATTGTTGTGACTGCTGTATCACATTAACAATATCCTGTTTAAAGTGAAGATTGGAGCTTGAGGTCAGTTTACTAAAAGGGCTTCATTGAATAAGTCCTTAAGTGAAAAAAATTCGGAAATTAGCTATTCCATGAAGAGATTAATTGGGAGACTGAAGTGCTTGGGTAGGCATGAGTCTCGAGGCATTAAAATCTGCTGTCCTGGACAGGTACATTTCATTTTATTATTAACTGCAAGGACTGCACAAGGTCACCTATAGCTGTATTTTGTTGTACAGAGGACCAGTGAAAGCCTGGGTGCTTTCCATGGAGACAAAGACGCCGAATGAAGGGAAGCTGTGCTGAAAATCTGGTCCTTAGCTAGTAATGGTAGCACAAAAATGTTAATTCTTGCTTTTGCATTCTTTAGGTTTGTTTCTTGCATAATTAATTATTGAATTTTGCATGTCCAGGTTCTTTGAGTTTTCATTCTTGAGGAACTCCAAATAAACTTGAGTTGCAGTAAGTCCTACATCAGGCCCTAATGAACTATTTCAAGTGCAAATCCAGAAGTGAGCCTCGGTTATTTCTGAAAATTTAGGCCACAAGTTATTTGACCTCTCAGACAATTTGAAACCTTGGGGTTGAAGGGAGTATATGAACTGCAATGTGACTATAGACCTACTTAGACTCTAACCTGGTTTATTGTGTTCTATTTTTTCAGACAGAAAATACTTAAAAAAAAGGTGCCTTAGCATGAAACTCCTTCAGACAGAACTCAAATGCACAAGGGAAACTTCTCAAGCATGTCTGCTCTACTAACTTGTTAGGACCTTGTGCTTTCTTACAACTTCCCTTATTATATCAAGTCCAAAGTGCAGCTCATCTATGATTCTTCTTTCTCTAGGCAAGAACCAATAGTATAAATTTAGCTACTCATACATATCAGTCCTACTCAGTCCCAACTCTTCCTTTCTGTGAAATTCCATCTTGATTTGTTGGGGTTTTTTAGTTTGTTTGTTTTGTTTTTGTTTTATTTTTCCTCTGCGCTTCTTAAGGCATGAATTGATTTTGATTCCTTGTCTCTGGTGTCTGGTCTCTGCAGTTTCACAGTTTTTCATGATCATGTAAGTTACCAGCTGTGAGGTACATGCTCATTGTAAGAAGATGCACATTGACGTGGGTGAGAGGATTTTGAACTGCTTTTTCCACTGATTTGTGGAACTCCTGAGTTTCTTTTTGAACTACCTGATCTTTCATGACTCTTTAGTCAAACCATAAAAAATATTTGCACGTCTTTTTGCTTTTATCCATTTTTAAACACATGCTGATAAATACATTAATATCTACCTAGAGGTTCCTCAGCACTGCATTAAGAACAAAGTACGTATATAGTTTTCTGTGGCTTGTAGCACAAATATACAGTTTTGAATGCAAAGAAAATTTTGTCACAGAACTTTCCTTTGTCAAAAATGGTATTTTGATGAATTGAAACCTTTTGCAAAGGCCTGTCATTTCCTTCAAGACTCAGAGGAGATGCTGTCAATAATGCTTCCTAGGGTTTTTGTTGTTTTGTTTTCCATTTTTCTACTCTTTCTCTAACCGTCTTTGCTCATTGCCTGGCAGGGACATTGGACAGCTATATCCAATCTTTCTGGCTTACTGTGTTCATACTCTGGACTTCTCTGCTCCTTGGGATGTCCTTATGACCAAATGGCTCATTAGACAGGCTGTTTAATTGTTCTGGTCCCTCAGGTTTGTGAGCCAAGCCCTGTCTCTTTAATCAGGCTGGCTCCTTCATCCTCAAAGTGACTGGGAGGGGGCTGGCCTGGCTCATGAGTTTGCCTGTTGGAGCGACCTGGGGTTTCCATCTGCTGATGCAGCTTGTGAATAGGATGCCTGGATATTCAGTCATTAGAAGGCAGGGGAGCTGCCTGACCACCCAAAGATGTCTATGATTATGGGGGAAGGGAAGAACAATACAATACTTTTCTTCTGTGGGAAATCTTTTTTTTTTTTTTTTTAATCTTAGGGTTATTTATTTGGTTTCAAAATTAAGCAACAAGATTTGTAAATACACAGTGTCAGATTTCTCTACAGATCATTCTAGTCAGCTGTCTTGTTGGATGCTACTCTGGTGCTGTTGGTGCTTTTGAAGATCTGCAGGAATCCCTGTGTGAATGATGAATGCCTATAGGAGCAGCTTGATATGAAAATCACTCAAAAAATATGAATCACATCTTAATCTTGTTCCTTGAAGAAATGCAAACTGCAGTACTATGTCAATCTGAAAACTATATTTCTGTAGTATAGAAATATAGTATAAAATCAGTGCTTCAGATTGAAGACTAGTGTAAATTAGCACAGCTACACTGACCTAGTTCAAGCCATATTGATTACACTAGATATGAATCAGTCCTGCAGAACAGAGGTTTAGTAGAAAAGTTGAGTGACTATGTGGAAAAAAAAGATATGTATCTGTCAAAGTGCTTTGTCATTTGTGAATGTCAAAATGTTAACCAGTAGGCTTACATCAGGAACTATTCTTCATTAATTTTCAAACAGATGCCTAGTAAAAGGCCTGCCTGATTGAGCCAGTCTTTTTGTAAGAGTTGGACTGGCAACATGAGAAAATCTATTTTTTGGTGTACTGTTCTCAAATTTTATCTTAACAGTAAAATATTTTCCTGTTCCTCTGAACTACAAGTGCATGTCACTGACAATGGCAAGATACAAGGCTACTCCAGCATGGTATTTCTTGCCTTGCTGAGTGCATGTAGCAATGGCCTTTGCCATAACGAAACATATCTGATCCAGGTGTCTAAAAGGTTCTTCTCATTCATTGGAGAAGAGATAATTTGGAAAACCTTTACGTCTGACCCGAGGCTTGTGATGAATGAGGGATATTACTTAGGAAAATATAAACAATTTTAGATACTGCTTTTTGGCCTTATCCCTGGATTTAAAAAAAATATGATGGACACTTCAAAGGTGCTCAACAGAAACAGTGGTGAATTAATAATAAAACTTCATTGTGAAGATGCTCATACCTGAGATAGGTTAACTTGTTTGCCTGAAAGGTGGGCCACATGCAGAAGAAGAAGTGGTAGATTATATTCTCATCATTACAAGTTGCTTTCATTCCTCACAGCCTGGTGGCCTTTAAGTTCAGGTTGCAGAGATCTCTTGTAATGATAATTATTTAGATTTGGGCATACTAGATGCATTTGTTGGCTGCATAAAAACCACTGGTTTCCATTAATTTATCTTCAGACTCCATGCTGTCAGCTTAATGGAGAGTGGAAAACTTACCTTAAAGATCCTATCTATTTTTACTCTTATGAGAAAAAAATGTACAGATCTGACCTGCATTATATTAACATTCATGTGTAGTAGAGGAAGGGTCAAATTTTAATTATTCCATTACCAGCATTCAAGTGGATAATCATAAGTGCTTAGTTTTGTTTGCAAGGTACTTGGATGTTTGGGATTTTTTAAATAAAAGGAAGTTCTTTTTTCCAAGCATGAACATTTCTCAAATGAAATTGCAGTTAATTGAAGCTGTAATTGCTTTAGATGAACATCATTGCAATGTTTAGAAAGGTTTTTTTTTGTTTTTTTTAATGGCTTTTGAAAGAAAACCTGCAGCTTTTAGTGCTGTATTTTAAAAAGGTTCAAGACAGTAGATTTAATTCTGGTTTAATGATTTGAAAGGATTCTAAGACTTTACCTTATTAAAATATTTAAGTCTTGAATGAAAGAAAGTAAGTTAGGGAGGTTACCAACAGTGTGAATAGTATACATGCGTGTTATAATTAAATATATCAATAATACAATTCCTTGATGCCTTTCTTTTGGCAGTGAGACAGATTTTTCCCACCCCATACTTGGGATCTAACATGCTGCTAATGATATTGTGTCATCTGTAGATGTAATTAACAATTACTGTAATTTTTTTTTTTAATTTTAAGAGGAGCTATTTGCACAGAGCTGCTTCAGCTTCCACACACCTGTGAGGCACTTGGTGTTTTACTGACAGCTTAAAAGGTACATATACATGTGTCTTAGGTTTGTACTTCTCAAGTGGCTGCCAAGGAAATCAGTGAAATTGTGAAAGACTGACACGTTTGATCTCTTGGTGCTCCTCGTGATGTTTCAGTCTCTCAATGTCTTGCACTGGATTCCGTGTCCCTACCACATTTCTCTCAGGGTGGATGGGACTTGGAAGCTGCTTTAGAGGCTGAACTCATTTCCTTGTGAGTAACCTGCTGGGATGCTCTGTAGGTCATGAAGTTTCCTGCTGCAGAGGCTGGCTACTTCCCATGCTTATCTAACTTGATAGGATAGGATAGCTGATAGGATTTCTTTTTGTTTAAATAATTTTCTTACTATGCTACTTTGCAGAAGTACCACACAATTACTCTCATCTTCTTCACCACAGCAGTGATCAGAGATGGTGAACATTTATTATGGTTTAACCTGGCAGACAGCTGAATAGCACACAGCTGCTAAACCACCATCACACCCCCAAAGGGATGGAGAGGGAAATAGAAGAAAAACCCAGCAACAGTTGTGGGTTGAAATAAAGCCAATTTAATTGTGCGAAAAATAAGGAAGGGTTAATAATAATAATAATGATAAAAGAATTAGAAAATACAAAACAAGTGTTGCACAAAGCAATCACTCACTACCTACCAAACTGTGCCCAACCAGATTTGAAGAAGCACTCCTGACTATCTTTTTCCTACTTTATATACTGAGCATCTTGACATATGGTATGGAATATCCCTTGGGTCAGTTGGGGGTCAGTTGTCCTGGCCTTGTCCCTGCCCAACATCTTGTGCACCCCCAGCCCACACACTGGTGGCATGGTGTGAGAAGCAGAAAGTTCCTGACTCTGTGTAAGCACTGCTCAGAGGTTACTAAAACATCCCTGTATTATCAATGTTATTCTCATCCTAATTCCAAAACATAGGACTATACCAGATACTAGGAAGAGAATTGGCTCTGTCCCAGCTGAAACTGAGACATGTAAAACATTTTGTTTGTTAGTTTTCAGGGCTGTAGGTTATAGCTCTGCCAGCTACAGCAAGTGGAAACTATAATAAAAAAGAGGTTACTATTAATTCCAAATAAGCATTTAACTTAATGAGCTAGTTACTGTATATTAATCAAATCTAAATATCTTATTGAGAGAATCTTTCTGAGATTGTTTCATGCCATCTGGTTAACTTGTTTTAAGCGACAAATGAAATAAGTAATGATATCTCTATTAAGTGTATTTTAATGAGCATTTTTCAAGGTGTAGTGAAAGAATAGAGATGTTACCATCTAAGAGTAATTACTTGCAGTAAGAACTTATATACAGACTGCTGTGGTAACCTATCTTTGGAGCTGTGTCATGCAGACAAGAACAAAACGTCAGCTTCTTCTTGTGCCGTGACAGTCTTAGAATGAAAAGCAAAGACTGAACACATATCTTCTAAAGTAGACTTCATATTTCTTCCTCCTGTTGCTTCTGCTCAGTAGAACTAAGTCTGCTTTGTGAGGCTACAGCCTGTGAATTTATCAAGAGATCTACAGTAGTGGAATATTGGAATAGGATAATTCTGGAGACAGAGTAGGCTAACTTGCCATTTCAACATTGCCATCCGCTAGTGTTCTTACTAGAGTTCACCTCTACTTTGCCACTACTGTCACCTCACCCTACACATGGGACATCTATATCTCCCAGGATGTAATAAAACCAGAGGCCCCACAAAAGAAGGAAACCAATTTTCTTTTTAAATTAGGTTATGTAAGGTGCAGTTGAGGAGCAAATAATTGAAATGATGACAGTATTTAGGGAAATGCTCTCTGTAGTGTGTGTATAGTGCTCTATAAAGTCTAGTGAAAAAGAATTTTTTTATATTTGTGGAAAAGGAAAAGTCTTCTTGAAGTCATACTGCTGCTTTTGTCAAAGCATGGATATGCTTGTCATTACATATGGATAACAGTAATTTTCACAAAAATCACCTTTTCAACTTGGATTTAAACACAGTTTAGCTGCATCAGTTCTTGTTCAGTGACGTGCTGAGTGACTGAAAGAAAATGAATGATAGTCGTAATTAGGAAAAATGCCATTACCTGTTTTTCAGGGCCACCTTGGTCTGCAGCCACAGATGACATGGTCACACTTTACAGGGAACAAATGGCAGAAGTTAGATGCTGTCCCCAGAGGTGGTTTTATTCTCTGCTTAAGCCATGAGGGCGCCATAGGCAATGCTCAGAGTTGATGCCCAATCTGTTTCTTTCTGTGGCCAGGTGGGAGCTGAGTGGTTTCTGTGACAACCACCACTTTTCACTAATGGAGAGATAATAGGAACACAGCACCTAAAGGAATTTGCCTTTTGTACTGTTCAGAAAGAAGAGTAGAAAGAAAAGGTGAGAGAATTTCACAGAGACTTCAGTACTATGACTGGCCAAACAAAAGGGTTTTCCAGTTGCAAGCAACACTGGGGTGTTGTGCTAGGTTTGGTTCACAGTGGATCTATCTTATTTACATGTGCTGCTTATAAGATTTACTTGGATTTGAAGAGTTATTGTTTAAATGCGTTTAATTGAAAGTCAAAACCTCACAAAAATCAACAGGCAGCTCCATAACATGTTTAGATATTTTATGTGGCAGGAAGCAAGTTCAGATAAGAGTAGGCAGAAAATAATGAAAGCCCTCAAAATCCACATTGTTTAGCAACTGGATAATGATATAATTACAGATTTGTTGGCAGAGTGCTTAACAGCCAGCATGATTGTCTCATAAGGTCTCCATGCAGGGGGCTCTGCTGAAGAGAATGCGCCATCTCAAACCCATTTGAATACTCTTTGCTTTTTTGTTCATCTGTGTGTGGGGAGTAAAACCATTTTGGTCGAAAAGGAAGACTTAAGCACCAGTTTCTTAATGCGCAAATTGAATAATTGTGAATTAGTACTAGATTAACAACCTATAGTTTCAATGTAATTGTAAAGAAATAACAGTTCTCTAAGCAATGTATTAACCACAAAGGTGACAGATCATACAACACAGAAATAAACTTTGTAATGGAAAGTACGTAATGTGAACCACAAAACTAATTTCTGGTTTATTTTTTTTTTTGCTCCATTCTTCGTCATTTCTCCCCTTGAACACTCCGCCTTTTATCTTTCAGCCTCATGATCCCTGTTTTTCAGAACGCTAAAGGCAGCAGAACCATTGCAGTTTGAGCATAGTAGCACATCATCTATCAAATAATCTTATCCAGGCATCTTAAAATTCATTTTTCTGCCTGACCTCCCACTCTTCCTCCTTTTAAGAGGGGAACACAAAGCCCCAGAGCTCTCACTTCAATTGCACCAGCTCCCTCTACTCTGCTTATTAGTTTCAGGAGGCTCTAAATTCCCACCAATGAGTCAAACTTTCTGCTTTTTCTTTAACCTCGGTCATGCAGCTGTCATACTGTAATTGCAGATTTCAAACTGAAGAGAAGACAGCGAAGCAACTGCAAAGGTGATTCTTTACAGGGTAAGAAAAAAAGCATGTCCTTACTTCAAATTAAACTAGCCAGGTGTAGACAAGACAGTATGCAAATGCTGGGTCAAGTTAAGGAGAAAGCCTGAGCAGAAGGAAACCTCTCTAACTCCTGTAAATTAGCACAAAACCAGCTGGATTACCTATTTGAGTACTCAGTCTACTGACAAATTTAGAGGTCGGTTATATAGGCAGAGAGAAGAAAGGAGGTTAGGAAATATTAAAACAGCAACTTAGAAACAAGTACCACTTTTTTGAGTACCACTCCTCAGAGGCTTGGGCCCTATTTAAGAACACACTAATTTATATCCTGAATCATCCGTTTTCAAGGACTAAGATTGCTTATTGTGTCCTGTTCTTGGGCCTGTGTTTTTCTCAACTTCATATGACTGCAGCTGGGAATTGGGACCTTTTTTTTAGGTCATAGCAGCCCAATAAGTTCTTTTTTTTAAAAAATAATTGTTATTATTATTACAGATTACTATTTTGTTTTTATTTCAGATGCTGTTAGTTCCTATTAAACTGCAGCTCAGAAGCCTATATTTTCCCACAGCAGCTATAACCCCTAGAGAGCACATAGAGCTCAGAGCAGCAGCCAGCAGTGTTTGTTTCTTTTGCATCACCCTCAGGGAAGACAATGCTGGTACACCTCCTGTCCTCCTAGGAAATGATTTCCCCTGCAGCAGAAAGGAGCTGTGCTAGCAATGGGAAGTGTAATTTGTAGCATGCTGAGCCATCTTCACTCAAAATTGCCCTAGATATGGAGTTGTTTCTGCAAGTTCACATCGTTTTGAAATGGGACTTTATGTGAGTGCCTAGTTCTTAGGAGAACTCAGCAGATATGTGTCATATATGTCTATGTGGAGTGAAATGTGACAGAACTAGAAAGGGTATAAAGAGAATAACCATGAGCAAGCAAAATAGCTCTTACAATCAGCCTTCCTGGTCACTTTAGAAGCACCTCAGTGGCAATTCTGCAGCTCAAGAAGTACTGGGTACTTAGCAATGCCACCCTAAAGCAAGGAATTTGAGTGGTTGTACAGACTCCAGAACACTGACATTAAATAGCTCACTGAAGTTCTTGACTTAAGAACTTTCAAGGTCTTGACTTAGCAAAGTCCTGTTACGCAGCATTGCCTGCGTGAGAGTCTTTTCAAGGTAGTAATAATATAAGAAAACACAAGAACAACAGATAATTAAATCAAAATGGTCTGAAGAACTTTACATGTTAATCAAGGCTGTCATATCGAGAGTCAAAAATACTTAGGGAGAAACCTAAGACCAAGGAAATGGAGTCTTGTGGGAGCAGATAGCTTCTTGTAGGCTCTGGTTTCCCCTCACTCCACCATAGGTTGTGGGTGGCTGTGCTTTGAAGCTCTTTGGTTGCCTCAGTAGGCTCAGGAAATATGCCTGAGTATATACGTAGTGTGCTTCAGCACAGCCAGAGTCAGATCAGCCTGAAATATCTTAAGGAACAAGAATCATGAGATGTAAAGGATAAATGCTCAAAATACAGCTACAGAGCAATGGACTCAGAAGGCAGAAGGTGACATGAGTGTAAAGGAATCTTGAGAAATTCCACATGGAGAAAAAGCAGAGATAAGAAATCCTGACACACATTATCCATTTTTAATGAGGGAATCTTTAGATGAAGTCTGAAGTATCCTGAAAGGAAGCACTAAGATAATTATATTAGGTGACTTTTAGCAGTTGTAATCAACAATTCCTTTATGTAACACTTGTGAAACTCACAGTGAAATACTGAACTACTCATGCCATCAGGATTAATAAAAAACCCACTTAAAATGGACCTTCCTGGCCGGAGTACCTTAATTGAAGTCCATTTAAAATTCTATCTAGGAGTTCTTAGTTCTAAATTAAGGACTTTCTTAGCTGTTCTGACTGCTTCTAGCTGCCGCATGCCAGAGGCATTTTTCATTTGCCTCGGTGATAATATGCACATTGTAATAAATATTCAATCATACCGCTTGGCACTTGAATTTTTTTTCTAGATTATTGTCAAGACAGCCAGCTTGAAGGGGCAACAGGTTATTTTTAACAGCTGGCAAGTTCTGGCAATAAATAAATAGTCCTGTTTTATTTACATATTTTCCTGATTTATTTACATATTTTCATTTTGTTGTCTTTTACTGACTTATACATGATGTATTTTATTTACAGCCTCTAGAGGTAATAATACCAACTAAAAAGAATGTGCTACTATAAAGAGATAGAAGAGCTATGTTACAATACCTTGAAATGTGCTGTATTCCATTGAGCATATATGAATGAGAATTGAATATGAGGAGAGGGGAAGAGTGAGGCATCTCTCTTTCTGTCTGTACCTATATATAAAGCCACATGTGTTGCTCTACATATGAAAATGTGATTGCAACAAAAGTAAGGCTTTGATGTATCATATATTTTTTATTGAATTAGAAGAAAAAACATGGACATGTTTTTTGCATTGGGAATATTTCAAAAAGGAGGTGGAAAAGCCTTGGAAGGGAATAACTGAGTGGTGCATAAACAAGAAGAAATAGCAGCGGGTAGAATAAAGCTGGTCACCCCTAGATGCTAGACATGCTATTTCATGATATATGTCCAGGACACAGGTGATTTGCCATGGGTAGCCATTTCTAAAACATTAACC
The DNA here is from genome assembly GCF_015227805.2 of Hirundo rustica. Lineage (NCBI taxonomy): Eukaryota > Metazoa > Chordata > Aves > Passeriformes > Hirundinidae > Hirundo > Hirundo rustica. The sequence goes on from NC_053452.1 coordinate 35,620,064, forward strand.
TCCAGGACCTGAGTTCTGCTCACATAATCCACTGAAATAATTCTACTACAAAACAAGATCTCTAGCAGCCTGACTTGGCCTTTGAAAGGCTGGACATATTTTTTTCTGCATTTGAAAGTAAAACTGTAAACATTGCAGTCACTAAGCTGGCAATGAAAATCATTATTGTTTCCTTCTTATCACCAGAAATTGCATCTAGATTGTTTTCCATTAAAACAGACTTGCAAATACGATTACGAATTCTGGCTTAGAGAAGCAGCCAGTGCATGCCAGGGACTTGGAATGATGCTATCTATTTATAAAGATGAAGCCAGCAAGTACAGGACTGAGGCATGGGGGTGGGATGGGGCAGTGAGCTGGGCCGGCAGGAACTGGGAAAAGAACACAGCACTATTGCTGGGGAGATGATATTAAAAAATTCTCTATGGGAAAGGTGCTGTTCTGGTTTCAGGCAGATTTGGGAGAAACCCTCCCACGGGGCCCCCCTCCCCTCCCCCAACTGGTTTGGGAAAAGACTTCCTCAGAGAGAAGCGGAAAAAACCTGTTTATTAAACAGGCAAAGCACTCCCAGCACAATACCCGATGACAAGAGCTTCATGCAGCTTACAGAGGGATAACAAACTTAAAAAGAGAAGGTCTTCTCTTGAAGATAGTCACTGTGTTCCGTTGCTCTGTCTCCACTGGCGTTGGGAGAAAAGGAGATGTGCAGGGCTGGTCTTGGTGGGGTGGCTCCCCCGTGGAGGCCCCCGGTGCTTCCCCAGGTCCTTAGTCCAGAGAGGTTGGAACAGTTCCGAGGAGAGGGCAAAAAAGGAAAAAAAGGGAAAAAAAGGGAAAAAAACCTTCAGCTATTCTACAGGGTCTAACTACGCTAGCACTAAACTAACTAACTCCCAGGGGAAAAAAAATGAAAAAAACAGAGCTTCTTTCGTCTTGCAGTGTTCCAACTCCCCCGCTTCAAGGTCACTCCGATGAACAGAATTTTCCTGGGGGAAAACAAACTGCGCTTCCCCTCCCCTTTGCACCTAGTAGACGATTGGGGGATACACAGTCACCCTAGGACAGGTGCACAGTGGCATCACTCCTGGGGCTGTCCTCCACAGCTCCTGTCAAGGCACTCTTCTTGAGCCAGTGGACAGGGTTATTTTTTCTGCTCTCCACCGCCCTCTTAGACATGATACACAGTGCTAAAATAGAGCCTCCCCTTTCTTCTCCCTCTTCACAGAGGACTGATGACTGGCTTCCTTCAGCTGCCAACTGTTGCTGTGCTGTCTGGCTCATCCCCATCTCCTTGTACTGCACAGGATAGCCTTGAAATCTTCCCACAAAGAGGGGTTTTCAGATTATGTGAGGTCATCTCTTTCAAGGACTGAAAGCAGAGAGCAGGTATGATTAACAGGATATTTCAAGCTAGAGACAGGAGCCAGAGGTTGCTGGATCAGGAAGGATGGCATTAGAAAGCAACCCCAAAACAGGACTGTTTTTTCTGCTGTGCTGTATGCGAATATGTGGAGCAGAGAAGCCATTTTCACCTTCTTACTCTGGAAGCCAGATGAATGCCAGTTCAACATTTTACATAATATGAAGTATCCTAGGATCTGAACCATAGAGCACCTAGGGCTAGATGTGTGTGCACCAGCCAGCTGGTTGTTTCCAGCGTGCTGCTGTAGCTCTTCTTCCAGCACCGGCAATACCCCAGCACAAAAAACATGCTGCATGCTAGCCAGGTAGCCTTGCTTTAGCCTGCTCTGTTGGACTTCCCAGTAGGGATGCAACACAGGGGCAGCTCAGCATGGCTGAGGAAGTTTTTGCCCAAGCTTCTGGCTTTCTGTGCCATGGGACAGCAGAGGCAGAGTGAGAGAAACTTGAAATGCAGCACATCCAAAGGGGAAGCTGCCAAATGTCCACCTGTGCTTCTAGTGAGGAAAAAGGAGACTTTCAGAAGGGGAAAACATTTGGTATTCAAAGATCAACAGCCTGCTAAGCAAGTATCTCTGTACTTTTTATTTAGCTTAATGACAACCACGAAGGGCTGTCAAGCTTCTTTCTTCAACTTACTGAAGCATTACGCTGCTACGTGGGAGTGTTGTCTCTGGCAGGCATTGTGCGCTGTTTCATTTGTGAGTGAAAGAGGCTGTCTGCATTTCGAAGAATCACAGTGAAAACGACACTCAATTTGTGGCAGAATAATGAGGTGATCTATTGTACTGCTTATGGAAGTAGAAAATGAGCTCTGCTCTAGGTGTATAATTTTCCACCATGGAAGCAACAGAAATATCAGTAAGATACAGATGCTCACACGTGCTGTGCCCCACACAAAAGGTGTTTGCTTGCTCATATATGAGCATGCATATATACTTGACTGGGAGGGGATATATTAATCTCTGACATCATGGCCTGTAGTTGTGCAGGTCTTCAGCCTGTGGAGCAGAAGTTCTTGTGAGACGTCTAAGGTCATGGTAGAGAGTTTATTTTGAAAGCTTGATGAATATTCCTCCACCCAAATTTCAGTTATGGGGAGCACAAATACCTAAGCTTTTTCTTTTCGTGGAAATAAGAAAGGGATCTGGGTAGTCACATTAAAGCAGCTGGATGTTTTAATATCTGTGATATCATCCTCTGAGCCTATGCTCTACCTATATTCCTTTAAAGAGTAGGAAGTACCATTGATCAGGGTGTGATCTTAGCAGTCAGTAAAGACTGAGCAGAAAAATGCAGAATTATTTTTGTTATAACAGGTTATGGGAAAGAATGTGAGAAGATACTCCTTTAAACAATAAAAAGAAACATAAATTTTCCGTAAGAAAGGGAGCAAAATATGTTTTAGAGATGAAGAAAAAAGGTGTGTAGCTGGCAACATTTAAATGTTTTTTCTTCAAATGCACCCATCCAAGTTTGACTAACGACTCTCTTTGATCTGTAGAAACAGCTGCAGGTCTGAGCTCAGAAACGGCTGTCTTATTTCTCTGCCTACACTGTGATAATGTGTTTTTGGACAAAGTGATGCTCAGTTTAGAAAATTGCAAAAGAGAGAGATGGGGAAAGAAATGAACAAAGATCCAGCGTAAAAACTGTGTGAAAGTAATGCTTATGTCTTCTCTGTGACATAAGGTAATGGCTCTGTCTGATATAATGGGGCAGAAATTGTCGTCTTGAATTTAAAGGATCAGAGCAGGGAAAGTAAAAAAACCCCAAACCTACAGTATCAATAGCTAGCAAACTCTTTCTAAATTTCTCCTGGTAGGTAGCCTTATTTTCAAGATTGAATAAAGTTAATCTTGAGACAAAAATAAATAACTCTGGGCAGTAATATAAAATCATACTGGTAAATATTTGATGAAACAGGGGTATAAATTACTTAGAACCAGAGCTCTCCAACACAGTACTCAGAAGCCCAAAATAATTAATTTTTCTGATTTCTAACAAACAGGATTTTTCACCACAATCTTTCACAGTCACTGCTGATTCAGAAGGATCAAACCCTTGTAAGTCAGTAATGCTTTCTCAGTGCAAATAAAGCAAAACATGCTGGTCTGTGTAAGGAGAAGCATGGCCAGGAGACCCAGAGAATTTATTGTTTGCCCTTCTCTAGTACTGTTGAGGCTGTACTTGAAGACTGTCCAAATCTGGGTTTCCAATTAAAAAGGGATGTTGAGAAAGGTGATAGGTTCTGGTTATCCAGAGAGGAGAATGTCAGGGACCTCCAGCTCATGACCTCTGAGGAGACAAAAGGGAGCTGCCTGTGAAGAAAAGAAAGCTAAGAAGCTCTGTGATAGCCTGCATACGTCTCAATGCCAAAGATGGCAAAGCTAAACTTTTCTAAGTGGTAGCAGATTACACAAAAGCAATCCACAAACAGGGGATTTAGAGCTTCCATGACTGGGTCATAAAAATACCTTTTAAACAAGTAGGGGGTGGTGGAGGATTTCAAAAGTCAGCTATATCAAGTCTTGGCTGACCTGATTTTGTATTGGTGATAGCACTGAGTCTTCTTCAGGTTATCTCTGTAATGAATGTGAGATGAGAAATCTCCATGACACGGGTTCTGCTGCACACTGGGAATGCCTGAGGCTGTAATGACATTTGTGTCAGGTACACTTACTGAGAGGGGAAAGCAGACACATTTTCCATTATAAGGTCATTATAGCATGTAAGCCTATTAAAGCCATCAGGACATGGTTTTCTGATTTAAGTTCTCAAATCCCAGCAATGAAGAATCCTATCAGAGGACACGTGTTTGATTTACTTTGCTAGCCTAGTTGCTTGCTTCATATATATGACACGTTTACCAAAATACCATTAATGGGAATCTTTTCAAGAGCCAAATTTTAATACAAAGCAATTCCCTTGGATTTCAGCAAAAGTATGGGAAGCATCCAGTGAGAAATCCTAATAATTCTGTTTCTGAGGTGCTACTATCAGAAGATATCTTGCTTTACTCTCACTGACAATAAAAACTTTCATATTTTTAAATAATTTATTTGATGTAGTTCTATGCTATCATGCTACATGGTGAGAATTGTTTGTAATTGCTTGCAAGTTGAGTGAGTGACTGAATTTGTGATGAGCACCCATTCATAATTTACAACACTGAAAAAGAAAAAAGACTAACTTTGCATTAATTTTCACTATTTCTATTACACATATTCACTGAGACCTAATTAAAACTATTAGATTAGAAAGCAAGAAACTGCACATGACTTTGGAAGATTTTGGTGGATATAGTCCAATATTTCTTAAACAGCTGCATTATGGATTTCAATGGGACATTAATTATGTAGGGAAATTAAGTTCCAGAAGTAATTAACATAATCACTCTTTGAAAAATTTAACCAGAAGTCTAATCATTAAATTATTTCACACAAATACTCAGTCTTTGATAAAGACCAGGGAATTGAATTACTTGAGGGGTCCCCTCCCTGAGAGCTGACATTGAAACCAGTGAAGGATACGAAGGAACACTTTCTGCCTCTTTTTTGTAAGTGTTCTGTCTCCTTTTCTGTTCTGACTTAGAGACCCTCAGTGGGTACAGACCTGTTAGCAGGAAGCTGAAACTTGCCAACAATTTAACTACATAGCAGGCTGTTTTAATGTGATTCATAATGGTTATCTGAATCTCAGCTTTATTCATATGATTTTTAATCTGGCTACTTTCTTTTTAAGACAAAAAAAAACATGTCTAATCATATGAGTTTTAAAAAACAAGACACACAGTGTCTTGCCCTCATCTTGTACCTTTACATTTTCTGACATGAAATGGAGGTCTCCTGTGGGGAGGAATTACAGCAGTGGCAAACCGTTGGATTCACCCCCTCTACTTTGCTCCTATCACTGTGGGACTAAAGAGGTGGAGGAATAGATGGTGGTGTCATATTTGCAGGAGCTCCTGCATCATCTCATATTCTTCTAGTATGGCAAAGAACTAATCAAACCAAGGAGGGTCATAGGATAACACCTTTTTTTTTATTAAGACTGCAGATCTGGTGGTAATTTTTTAGAAGCTCTCACAGATGCAGGATTGCTCTATGCAATAATTTTATTTATAAACCATGACACCGTTGCTGTATATATCTATCTTGTTTAAATGCACATACTGAGTCAAATATGGGATACTGGGGAGAGAAAACCCAACAAACAAGCAGAATAGCAAGGCAATAGTTTCAGGTCAGTCATCTCTCAATAACCATGTAGGTGAGGTAGCAAAATGCTGGAATGGCCAAAAAATAAAGGGGCCACCGAGGAGCTCTTGCTGGTTACAGTGGTTTTCTGAATAAGGCTTGAAAGCCTGAAAGTGCAGATCCTGGGGGTAGGTAACTCTGGGATGAGGACATGATGTGGAGTTGGCAGGAAATTCCTTATGATGAGTTCAAACAAAGATGAATTGGAGAGGAGCACCTGAGGCAGCTGGCTCAGTTCTGCTTTGAGGGGAGACTGAACCATGAAAGGCAGGCTTCTGTGGAGATGTAGTTAAAGTCACCTCTCAAAAATTGTGAGGAATGGTCAGGTGGCTTTCTATCTCTATCTGGAGCTGAAAGTTTATTATAGGGAATGGGGATTGTATTATAGGGACTACATTAAATATTTCACAGATTTGAATATCCACCTTCAATGTGACCCTTTAAACCTAAGCCCAGGTTATGAAGGTAGAAAAGCTTGAACATGCAGGTTGCCTATTATGTTTATTTTGACAGCAAAAATAAAATGAGTAAAATACATAAATTAAACGTGCAAACTAGGTGAATTAATATTATACCACAATAAGAAACTAATTAGCCATCTGCTTAAGCTGACCTGATTAAACTAATGCTTTTTAATGTGTTTCATACCATGAACTGGAAAACCAGAGGTCACGTTTACTTATCAGCCTGTCAGATCCAGCATTAACTTAACTTACTCACAATGATAGTATCAGAATATCTTTTTTTCTGGCAGATATTTTGTGTGTATATGTGTATATATAAATATATACACAGAGAGTAATCTCTTGTGGAATTGATATAAAGATTACAGTGTTGATGGTGTATAATGCACAGAGCTCATCCCCTAAATTATAAAAAAAAAAAAAAAAGAGTCAGTGTTTCATGACTGGCATAAATAAGAATACATGAAATATTCTGATGTAGTTCAAGGTAACAAAGCAAGGAAGACTCACCAGCAAAGAAGACACAAGCAGCAATTTCACAATAGCAACAATGTCTGTTGTGGGCTGCAAGGCTTATCTACTTGTAAAGTTTTAGACAATGGAATTATGATAGGTAGGGTTGAATTCTCAGGGTTGTCCTAGAATTTAGGATTACTGAGTTTTTAAAATAACGTTGTGGCATACTTGATGTGAAAGGCTTCATTTCTGGGCAGTGCCTTGCCCGGTACAGGATTTTTAGTTGTGTCAGTCATTACGAGGTGTTGGCAAAACCCCTCACTTCAAAGCAGCTTTGGAATACAAGATGTTCCTTTGAATAAGCATTTTTTTTCAATGACATAGAGAAAAAGCTAAGGAATTTGAGGGTCAGAACTAGAATATCCAGTGGAAATATCTGGAGCCTCTAGTGTCACTGAACCACATGGTTTTGGTTTTGTTTGTTTTCTTGCTCTTATTCTCTTCAGTAGTCCAGAGCTGTATTTCATCTGCTGTCGGCTTAGTGACCAAGGGAGCGCCCAGATGTACTACCTCTCTTCACTAAAGAGGAAGGTGCATTGCCTCTGGCAGAAGTATGCAATATAAATGGAAGTACAGAATGAATACTGTCTAGTGCAACTCTCATCCCTCAGCATGGCGACAGGTCTAATCTGAAATAATTTTGAGGGGAAGAAAAAAAAAAAAGAAATCTTGAAAGTAGTAATTTTTCAATGGAAAATTTCAGTTATCTGAAACACTATTTTCTGTTGATACCCACCCGACTTTATATGGATTAAAGCTTCCTTGAGGGAAAAGTCTAGAAAGTCACTACTTCAGGGTTCCCACAATTCATTCAGAGGTCTGAGGTAAGGTAAGGTAACCAGTGATGCCTGGAATACCATAGGAGCCCATCGTTATGCTATGCAGCCATCACCTCTGTAACTGCAGTGTGTACATATGCTCAATCTAGTATTACACAGAAATAAGCATAGCCCTATGTAGGTTTTAGAGATATATTTTGATCTGTATAATTTCCATTATGAGGTTATTTAGAGTTTTAGGGGCATATTATGCAAATTGCTATTCACACCATGAATTACCAAACAATATAATACATTTTTTTCTCCAATTCAAAGAATGAGTAATTATCCAGGAGCAGGGCAGGAAATTCAAAGCCACTGAAAGAATAGATCAAATGGAATCTGTAACAACAAGATGCGGTAACATTCCTCCAGGCTATTCTCCAGTGGGAGAAATAAGCTCTGCTTATTTCATATTTTTGGATATGTCTCTTAAGTCTAGCTAGGTGAGGGTAGCTGTGTTTGTCTCTGGGTTTGCATTTGGTAGAAAGTTGATTGCTCTTTGCTATTGGATTTTGCTACGTAAGGACCTCTTGCTTTCTGTTAGAATTATTTTTTTCTTCTGCACCCATTCTGATAGGTATTATGCCAATATGTATTATGAGTTACAGTTATTTTCCATTCATCTTTTTAGATGGTCTTTGGCCTTTAACAATACAAGCTACATAGTTTTTCACAAGTTGTTATTACTTAATGGAGTGTTTGGGGAAGGAATGGTCTGACAGTAAATAGATGATTGTAAGAAAGATTTTCAGGGACAAAAGTCAATATAAAAATTCCATGGGCTGTATTGAATAGACAGTAGATACAGAAGTCTACTCATTTTAATTGTTCTGGATTTACCCATAGGAAGGTGAAAGACGTAACCCTTTATAATGCATTAAGCAAAGAAGAGAGTTGTGTGGTACTGGCTGCTAATTCTGTCCTTCATGGCAAATTTCTTCCAGAACAGGAACCTGTAGAATATGTAGAGTGTTACTGCACGTTCCTAAAAGGTGCAGGAGATCTCTGGGGTTACTAGCTGAATGTTTTGACTGACGGCTTCCATAAATTACATAAACTTTTTTCCATTCAAAATTAATAGTGGACTGATAAATCACCAGGCACTATCTTTATGGTGATTAGTTAGGATTTCAGTGGTGGTGGGCTCAAGTAGTTGTGTGGTGGTTTGATGTTGGCTCAATGCCTGGTGCCCACCCATGCTGCTGTGTCACTGCCCTTTTGAAGTGGACAGGGAAGAGAAAATATCACAAAGAGCTCTTGGGTCGAGATAAGGGCAGGGGGAGATCACTCACCAATTACCATGAGTGAAACAGACTAATCTTGGTGAAATGAATTCAATTCATTAACAATTAAATCAGAGTAGGAAAACTAGAAGTAAAAACAAAGCTCAAAAACATCTTCACCCTCCCCCCACCCCTCCCTTTTTTCTGGGCTTAGCTCTCTTTCTGATTCCCTACCTTCTTTCCCTTGAGCAGCACAGTGTGACAAGGAATGGGGGTTGCAATCATTTCATCACAGTTGTTTCTGCTGCTCCTTCCTCCTCATGGGGAAAACTCCTCACACTCTTCCCTTGTTCAGTATGGCGTCACTCCATGAAAAACAGTTCCCCAGAAACTTCTCCAAAGTGAGTCCTTCCCAGAAGGTGCAGTTCCTCAGGAGCAGACTGCCCCAGCATGGAGCCAGCAAACCTACTCTGGAATAGGCTCATCTCTTCACTGGTCTCCTGCCAGGAGTCTGCTCCAGCATGGGCTTCCCATGGGGTCACAGCTTTCTTGGGGGAATCCATCTGCTCCAGTGTGGGGTCCTCCATGGGCTGCAAGGGGACATCCTGCCTCACTTTGGTCTGCACCTTGAGCCGCAGGGGAATCTTTGCGGTGGTGCCAGAGGCACCTCTTCCCCCTCCTTCTGCACTGACCTTGGCGTCTGCAGGGCTGTTCCTCTCATGCATTTTCTCTCCTCCGCTCTCTGGCCACCGTTTGCTTCTCCACAAAACTTTTTTTTTCCCTTCTTAAATCTGTTATGCCAGAGGAACTACCACCACTGCTGATGCGCTACGGCTAATCAGGGACAGGTCCATCTTGGAGCCAGCTGGCATTGGCTCCTTTGGACATGGGGGAAGTTTCTAGCAGCTTCTCAGAAAAGCCACTCCTGTAGCCCCCTCTGCCACCAAAACCTTGCCATGCAAGCCCAATACAAAGTGCTTGCCATACAATTAATGTTGCAGAGCTGTCCTTTCATCAGGCCCTCTTACGCATTTCTCTCTGGTCATCGGTCCATACATCTCCACGAACAGTAGTGTTTGCCTTTGCCTTGTGGATGGAGACTGTGAAGTGCAGGATTGTGGCAGAAAGTTCCTTTCAGTCAAGACATTAAGCAGAATGTCTGTTTTAATAAACCTTTTCTGCAGTATTTGTTGTGTTAGTTATACTTAGGAAGAAGTGCAAATGTAGCAGTAAATTTGTATACCGCAATTGGTAAACTTCCAGTGTCCCATGGGGCCCCTATAGATTTGTGAAATGTTGTTAATTTTTGAAATTTTATATTATTTTTCATTGCCCTAAAACTCTGAGACCATGATATTAAAATAGCAATAATAATTTATAAAAAAATGTAACAAAAGCTTATTTATTTTCCCTCAGGACCTCTGATCATGTCCCGCAAAATCTGAGTCTTATATGGGAACTTTTTTTCTGGAGACAGTTTTATCAAATCAGATTATTTTGAATGACTGCAGCTCTTATGCTCCCCCAAAGAATGGATATTACCTTTGCCTTTTGTTTATAGCTCTATCTTGCTGCCTTACAAAGACTGAGATTTATTCCACCAGCTACTTCACTAGGTATGTGTCACACAGCTCCCCAAAACTTATGTCTCCATGAGCATCTCCTCTGTCAGGTCTTGTGTTAGAATTAGAAGAATCTTACATAAGAAGATGATTTGCAGCTATCTGCTTCAGTCTTTGAAAGAAATCATGTCCTCATTGAATAAGGACTTTCATACTCCCATTTGTGAGCAGAGACTAGAGAAAGTATGTCCATTTTACCTTTGAAGTTAGGACTCCTGTTAATTTGTGCTTTTTTCCTGCAGGGGTTGACATGATTAGCCAAAAATCTTTGGTACAGTTCATTACAAAATAAAATCTAGCTTCTGAATCACCAGGGAAGTCTCTGTGGAAGAGGTTCAGGATCTGGGTAAGACATGTGAGCATTTAAATGAATATCTCTCATTTTTCACTCAGAAAAAAAACTCCATGGCATTTGAAGTGATGAAACAAGTTCCTTTGATGAAAGGAAGGCAGCTACTCCTATTATTTCTTTAACTTCTCCTTGGCAAAGACTTTTTTGTTTTGCTTTTGGTTTTTGTTAAACAACAAAGGCTGTGTTCAAGATCTCAATATTCATTGTTTTCATGCTGAACTGAAAATAGCTCTGTGGTGATAATAATTCCTTCAAATCTCCCTGAATCTGGAGGACAAAGAAAGTTTTTTTCTTCCTATCTACATGGGCTCTGAGTTAAGATTTAAGAGAAAAATATTTAATTTATTCTGGTAAAGTTTGATGTCACAGAATAAATGGTAAAGCAGGTAGATTTAAGTGAGAGCTCTCTACATTCTCTAAAAGAAAGCTAAAAAACCTGAAAAAAAATACTGTTCTGGGGAAAATATGGTAGAAAAATTTGTACAATGAATACATTTGTACCATGTCTAAACTGCTACAATCTGAAATAAGTTTTACAATACCTTTGCCTGGAAATACAGTTAAAGATGCTGCAAAAGAGGTTGTGTGAAAACTGTAGTGTATTTAATTTTATTTAATTTCAAAGGCTGTTGAAAAAAAAAATCTACTCTTTTCATATTAACTTCTGAGATAAGGAATATCAGGCACAGAGCTGGAATACTTGCGAGGTGTAAGTGTGGATAGGTGTAAAGTAGCTTCAGCTCCTTTTGCTTCTGACTGTTTATACTCCTATAGTGAAAGATGCCAAAAAAAGTCATGATGCTTTACCTCAGCTGCTGTGTGCCCTTTCTGATGTGGGAAGCCTGTTAAAATTAAGGAGATTGACTACTTTCAATGCAAAGTTTGCTATCTGAAATACTGAATATTCAAAACTTAAATGATCCATAAGGAAAAAACATTTTAGTTAAGAAGTGATAATTTTAAAATGTAATAAATTTAAATATTCTATGATTGTGGTATTGTAGTATATATAGTTCACCAATTAGATCATCAGTTACTAAATGTATTTGTTACCAAAATAATTAAAATGTTAATTACCAAATTCTCAGTCAGTTTTCAGCTAGAATGCCGACTCCTGGACCAGGAGCATATATCAGCCTTCATGTAGGCTTTGTCAATACTAAATCCTGGCTGGAAAAAACAAAACCCAAACATCAAAATTGAAATATATCTTTTCCATAGGAAACCCCAAATCTAATGTATTTTCAGTATTAAAATCCAAGAAAATATTTCCTGTTTTCCAGAGCTGACTGCGTTACTGAATTTTTGTTTGTTGTTTTGAAGTTTTGATTTTTCATTACAAAAACTGCTGGTTCCCTAAGTGTGGACAGATATTTTTACTCAGCACATGTGGGTATGCAAACAGAACAAAGTTACTACATTTGTGTCTTTGGAGGGCATCAGGAACTTCACATCTGGCAGAGGCTTAAGAAATTTGGTGGCAGCACTACCCCCAGCACCCCTGACCACCATCGCACAAGGACCCACAGCTCATTCATCCTCCCAGTTTGGTCCTAGAAAGACTCTTTGGTGCCATTCAGAGAAAAGCAACCTCTGCTCTCAGTTTTCACCCCCTCATCTCTTTCTAGCCCTCTCTCCTTATGCCATCAATGGAAGAAGTATTTATTCTGCTGCTTTCTCCCCTCCTCTGTTGCCATGTCAGCTTTTCTGCCCAAACATCCTAATTTTGTGCCTTTTGGTATTCTATTCTTCAGGCCTAGCTCCAATTCCTTTAAAAGTTTTTGCCAGGTCGAAAAGTCTTCGTCTTTTCAACCTTCTTGGCTCTGATTTACCTCGCTACTCACAAGCTCTTGGGCATCTCCAGCTTTCTCAGTCAGAGTCACACCCCCAGCTGTTTTTGCTTCTGTGTCTATGGCTTGAGTGATGGCGCAGTTGACAGTGCTAGGAGGTGCAGACTCAGGACTGGAAGGGGAATGTGGGCACCTGGAATGAGCTTCTGAGGCAACAAGGGGTTTTAGGGTCTTTCAGGTTTTGATGTGTAAAGGAGTGCATGTAGAGATCATTGCTGCTGTCTTCCAGATGACTTCCTTCATATCTGCTGCGTGCTGTTGTCCAAGATTCTTCCTCTCCCATGTGATCAGTGGAAATGATTGAAGTTACCTCCCAACTCCCTCTCTCTTACCTTGTTGATGGCTATAGATCCAGCTGTGCCCCCTGCAGAGCCTTCAAAGGTCTGTGTGCAAGGCTGCAGTTATTAAAAGGCAATCAGGATGCTGAAAGCCAAATAGTGCCATGTCTGGGAATGGTAGTGGCAATTACACGTACTAAGAAACAGAGCCATTCCTCTTGCAAGCATCAACAGCACCATCAACATCTATAGAGAGCAGGTTGGTGGTGTCCTTGAGCTGACAGGATGCCACTGGAGGTGCATGCCCTTCCATCATCCTGCATACGTCAGTCCAGCCCCTCCATGCCCTAATCTAAAGCAGAGGACAGAGAAAGAGAAATCAAAATCCTACCCTCTCAGAGAGATGGACTTCTGTGTAGCAGTAAAGCATTTTCTATAATTGCTGTTTCTTTATAAACTTACTCAAGGCTATATATGTATTTCTGAAATTTTATTTCAGACCACTAAGCCCCAAACAAGATGTTTTATCCTTAATTTTGAAACAAAACTTTTATATCTCTACTGGAGAAAAAAAAAAAAAAAAGTTTAAATTAATTAATACTTATTTGGAAATGAAAAAAAACAAAACAAACTTGTCTCTGATCTGAGTTAGCATTCTGGTACCACAATGTGTCTCTATTACTGGGTCCATTATTAAAAATCATGTTTCTTGGCCCTTGTCTCCACTTTACCACCCTCCACTCTGCCCCGTGAGAGAGGCTGTGTGCATGCAGCCATGTTTAACTGCATCTTTATTAGAAAAGTGTGCTGCTTATGTGCAGGGTATTACAAGAGGCAGCTATATGTTTGCCTTTCTTTTAAAACAAATTGGAGGAAACTGCCCAGTTTCCATTTTTTGCCACTAGAAACCTTCTCATACTGCTTCTTTGAGGCTATGATCCCTTTCATGCCTCCTACCCTCACTTACAGAAGTGATGGATGCCTGGAAACATGCATTTTTCCTTACTTAAGAGCAGGAGTGGAGCCATGCTGTGTTTATGCCCCTTCATTCTACAGGGGCTTTGACAGAGCACAACATCCCATTCCTGTGTAGGATCATGGAACAGGAGCACAAAATGGCACCAAGACAGAGAGAAGAGCAGCTCTTAAGGGAGTCAGTCTGGCTTTGGGGAATTTAGTTCTGGCAGTCTTGGCATATGAACACAGAGATCGTGAAAATTATTGTGTTGTTACCCAGTTTTAGTGTTTCCTGTTCCTGTTGTTGTGATGCTTCATAGCCTCAGTCAAGAGCGGGACTTCACTGTGTAAGGAAAGAATGGTTTGTTCCCCTCCTTGTTAGTTACTGGCAACTTAAATTTGTGTTTGGCTGCCCTGTTTGCTCCATATTTAAACCTTCGGTTTAAAGCTTGAAAAAGCTTTGAGCACCATTGGTACTACTTCTTGAAAAACATTTTTTGGATTAAAAAAATGAGCTGTGACTTTTCCATGTGCCCTTCTTTGCTGACAATTCAACTTTAGATTGAGTTAAAGCCATGAAGATAGCTCCCAGGAGAGTATCAGCTGTGGTTTGACAATATTGCTGGCAGCAATATCAGCTTTAAGACTTTCTACACTTATGATCCTATGTCCTGCTTCTTCACCCCTCCTCTGCCTCCAGGCTCATTGTAAATATATACTAGCCTAGCTGTTTTTCACAGATGGTCCACATCCTTGGGGAGCTTTTTAAGATAGATGACATATCTGATCTGATTTAGAGCACAGGCCCTAGTTGCATTTTCCTTGCATGAAGGATTTGGATACTGCTGTGGTAAAGGAGTGGGCTTAAGTGGCAGGAATCATAACATCATAAAAAAAAAAGAAACACCTTAGGTTGAGTGGAATCTCAGAATGTACCAGCCTCTGGCTCAAAACCAGGCTACCACCACAAATACAGCAGATTGCTCCTGGCTTTATCCAATTACATTTTAGATGTCCTTAAGTATACAAAATCTTTAACCTCAGCTCAACAATCTTAATGCTGATAAAGAAGGAAAATATAGAGGCTGCATGCCAGCTGTGTTACATTTTGATAATTGAACAGGTCTGTGGGCTATCACCCCTTCTGTTCCATTGTAGCTTTGGAAATAGTTTATGTCTCAGAAGAGTAATGGCAGCTCTGTAAGGTGGTTGCACTTTGGCTAATGAGCCTTTTTTCAAAATGTGGCTGATTATCTCAGGAGACATGAGCTGAAGGGCGTGCATTACTCCCAGTCTGAAACAAACCCAGTTAACTGTTCTGTATGTAGTGCACTGCATAGATACCCACAATTTATTTTGGACAATGTGCACATGATAAAATAGAGTGAAATTGGGAATGTGAGCCAGACTTCTCTGTTCGTGTGTCAGTGCTTGGATTGAATTCCTAATCTGATATCCAAAACAAAGAGAGCTGCAAAATCAGCTGAAGCTACTGCAGTGCTTGTATCAGTCCATTTGCTTGTGCATTAATTCCTTAACCACATGTAACTGACTGGTACATGAAGCATGAGGCAAGTGAAGGGTTTCTATTTCTGCAACAATGCTGCTAAATATTGACAGTTTTTTCAAGCTACCGGAAGCAGCTGAAAGGTAAGAATGCCAGGCAAACCAGGCTTGTCTGCAAAACAATAATTCATTCAGTCAATTTGCCACTTAGCTGAAATTTGTGTTCTATTTAAAGAAAAATGGAAAGAAGAAATAATGAACTCAGTGCATTAGCTTCTGCTCATACAGTCTTGAAGTTAATCTGGCTTCATGTGAAGAAAAATAAAAAAAGGAATGGAACAATATTCACAGGATCATTATTTAAATGATAAATATAGGTACAAACTGCTGAAGAACTTTCTGCAGGCTTCTGAAATCCTTAAACACACTCCCAGAGAAATTGATATAAAATCTTACCCATTGCTTGCAAAGGGAGCTAGAGAGTAAAGCTCTGCTTTCTGGTGCAAACTGGAATGAAGCAATGTTGATTCATACTAGATTTAAAAGGCATGTAGGATGCTGGAAGGTTGACTTCAGCAGGAGCTGACTACCCTAATTTCTGTGTCTTGTTAGGCATGAATAGATCTCTGTCTGCCTTTTCCTTATACCTTAGGAACAGAACTCTGAGGTCTGAGTTTTTGTTGGGAAATGTGCCTCTCCCGAGGGACTCAGGTGGAGAGCTGCCATGCTGTCCAGGGACAAGACCAGCTGGAGGAAGACACGAAGCAAATAGTCACAGTGCAGCAGCAGCTTGCAACTGAACAGGAAGGCACTGCCACGAATGCTTCTGCCCCAATCCCTCTGCCTGACTCACTGGTGACTGGATATGGTTGCTTATTATAATCTGATAAAAAGTTATTTTTTATCCTCTTTCTTTCAAAAGATAATTATTTCTTGCCTTCAATTCAGTGTTAGAGCAAATATGACCGAATAATGGTTCATATTTTAGGGCAGACCTAATTAAACTTTCTAATTAAAAGAATTTCACCTGTATCTTTTGATTGAATATATACGCAGATTTTCCAGCATTAGAAAGTGCATGGTGTGGACCTTCTGGTCCCTGCAAAGTGCACAGCCTTTGGAGCACTTCTATTAGTATTGCTAAGGCTCAGCTCCACAGAGAGAGTGGCTGATTGCAAAGTGAGTGAGACAGAGATCACTTCACATCTGTTGTATCACTGTTCACTTGGTGAAGTGATAATCCAGAAGCCTTCAGACTGGGGGAACACACTCTGTATCCAGGAATTTAGAAATCAAACACTTGGACTACAGACATGTCATCTGCAAAAAAACCCTTGTCTTAATTTAAAGTGCTCTACATATTAGTTCCATCTTTCATCACCATCTTTCTTTGGCCCCTGTACTCTTGCTCTTCCTAAACTTGGTATTGGATTTTAAGAATAACAATTTGCAAATAGGTATTTTAGGAAATTCGGGTCTAACATAACAACTGAAATAAAACTATCCCATCTTATTCACATAGGAGATGTGTGGAAAAGGACACAAAACGAGACACAGATAAATAAAAAATTTAAAAAATTAATGGGGAAGCAGACTGTTCATCTGATATAAAAATGAATACATGGGAAATAACTACTAAAAACAGCCATATGGAGTGCAAATGTGTATGCACCCTGTAAAATAGGGAAGAAAGGTACACACAGCACATGAAAAGATCAGAGCCAGAGACAACAGACAGAAGTAGAAAGTGGAAAAGAGGGTTTCAGAGACTTCATAAACATCTTTGAGAAAAATAGATTTTCTATTTAGTAGACAATCTGGGCAATTTCTTTAACATAAAAGAACTATAATAGTATTTTTCAGGATCTAAATTCCACAAAGTAGATTTGAAATTCTGCTAACCTTAAAGTGCAATTATATGTGAAATTAAGAGCAAGGATATTTATCGAAGTAACTTTGTGGGTTTGGTTTATACAATGACAAGTCTTTTGTGGATTATGGTGGAATACATAATATTGAATTTATGTATTTGTCTTGGAAGGAAAACAAAGTGTGTGAGTCCAGTTTCAGTGCAACTGGAGAAACCATGTGTACACTAAGATGATGTGGGTACCCCTGCATGATCTGTAGAGGCAAGGTAGTACAAGAATTCAATGTTTCCTCATAATTTTGGTCTTAGCTGTCAAGGAAGACACTGACTTAGCTTACAAGGCAGGCCTATAACTGATTTTAAAGTGCAGAGAAATTGCTTTACCTGTAAAATATCCTTCAGCTTTCCTGAAATCGATTTTCTCAACTTCATGCAGAGTTTGCCTCTGTCATTATCACTATTGCAGTTTTGCCTTTCACCTTAGTTTTTAACCCTTATCTCTATAATTTGCTATGACATGCAGCTTGAACAGGCAGTTTTTAAGCGAAGTTAAAAAAATGTTTTTCTTCATACATCTCATACTACTAACTTTGAGATATTTTAAGCACTAAATAGGGTCAATACTACTCTCCTCCCCTTTTATTTGTATGGTTGAAAATAATTAATAAGCTCATGTTGAAAAGAAATTACTGAAGATATTGCAGTGAGGAAGAAAGAAGAAAAACACAAGAGGGTGTTAAACCGCAACATAGTAGCAGTAACTGGGTGGTTGATTGGTCACCATTTAAATCGATGGATCACACAGCCTAGAAAAAGGACAGACCTTTCTGAATTATGAAGTGCAGTAGAAGAACTTCAGTCTAATTCTTGCTTGCAGAATAGTGTTGCTATTTTAAGTAAAGTTAGACAAATCTAACAACAGCTGTAAACCACTCCCTGGATTTATTTCTTTTTATTGTCTGTATTCTTGCTGTCACAGAAGAGACAAAAGAAAGCTATCTTAGTAAGGATTAAGGAAGAATTTGTTAGGAAGAACTTTTTTGCTGTGCAGGTGATCACACAGCAGCAGAGTTTGCTCAGAGAGATTGTGGAGTCTCCCTCACTGGAGATATTAAAGGACTGTCAGGACACAACCCTGTGCCACGTGCTCTAAAATGACCCTGCTAGAGCAGGGAGGTGGTACCAGATGACCAGATGCAGTCCCTTTCAACCTTATAGTGTAATTCTGTGGTATTTAGCATCTATAATACAAAACTTCTATGATCATAGGAAGACAAGTATTCCATAGGTAATTCAGATACTTTTAGTCAGAAAAGCTATCTACTGGCAACTTTACATGCTGATGTTTTAAATCTAAAGCTAAATCTAATTTAGAGCTGAGGTTTTTTTCCTGTATAAGAAAAAACCCTTGCATTTTGCAAGAGGTATATTGAAGCAAACATAAACATTTTTAGGACTGATATTGTGAGAAATTTTGAGGCTAAAATGTGATTATTAATCGTGATTTCCCTGTCAAGAATGTTCTGAGTATTCACTTGGAAAGGAAAAATACAAATTAAAAATACTTTGAAAACATTTTACGACATAAGGAGCTATATATTATAAACATTAAATAGGGCCTGGCCAAGGCCTAATTGGTGTACAGAACAGAAATATTACTTTTCAGATTTTTCAGCCATTTCATACAAATAATGTATGCTTGTAGAAAGTTAGGATGCTTTCACAGTAGTTCCCTAATCAACATGAAGGTTAAATTCATCAGGAGTACTATTCATATGTACCCACTTTGGTACTTTTGGTACTTTTCTGCTTACAGTTATCAAGTCAAAGTCCCTCCAATTCCTCTTTGCAGTCATGGAGGAAGAGGATTTTTAAATGCCTGCATCTTATTGAATCATTGGAGAAAACCAGTTTGATTTTAACATTGCCTGTATGGAAGACTGTTAATGATTTTCTAAGTCTCTCTCTCTCTCTCTTTCCCTCCCTTTCTTCTTTTTGGGTCATCCTTTAAACAATATAAGGATTATTTCCTGCCTGTGCCTCTATGTTTCTTCAGCAGGGTTTACCCTCATAGCCTCAATACTAGCTACAGACTTCTCTAGCTAAACCTGCTGGACTGTTTCGCACTTTCACAGGGCTACAAAGATGTTATAGGCTTACATTGCCACAATACATATTCAAGAAATAAGATCCATTCTGAAATTCAAACCACCCTGGCACATATTAGTAAAATTCTTCTCTGAGTTACAAATGAGTTTGCTCTCTTTGCATCTTTAAAAAAAAAAAAAAAAAAAAAAAAAAAAAAAAAAAAAAAAAGCAATAAACATTTGCTCAACCATAAAAAGGTGGAATGAATGCAATTAAGCCATTTAAATATCAATCATTTAGACAAACAAAACACACAAGTGTCCAAGTGTTCAGCCAGTCAATTTTATAACCACACAGAAAAGAGTAAACTAAGAGTATTTTAATGGAAAAGCAAGCTAATTTGTAGTCTGCTACAACACAGCACTAAGCTTCTTGGGTATACTGTGATTAGACATGGATAGCAGTAAAATAGCTACCAAGAAGCCACAAACTCTGATGGTATTAGTGAGAAGTCTAACTTTCCCACAACCACAAATAGGAGAAACAATGGTCATGAAGGAGGAGTGGTGTTAATACTGAAGCTTATTGAGGCAAGACGTTCATCAGAGAAGCTGGCTTTTGGATTAGCTCCAAACCTATAAAAATCTGCCCAAGAACATATGAAAGCTGACACAGAAGATGTCTCCTTGTTTAAAAAATGTAGTGCAATCACTGCAACGTTGTTTGGGCATTTTAGTATCAAGGAATAATGGTAAAGAAACCAGAAAATATGTTTCTTCAGAATCCCCTTGGTGTCATCTGCAGCTAATGTACCAAATGCCATTTCTGAATGCTTTGCAGCCACAAGGTGACAAAATAGCTATCAGTGAGATAAGGCTTGTTCTGCTTAGAGCCATTCTTGCAGTTACAATAGGGAAGTGATAAATTACAGACTTCAATGATCTTTCTGGAGAAAGGAAAGGTTCGAGACAGTTACAGCTGAGATTAGCACTTTGGATAAGAGAGTGACAGGGGATGAAAGAAGACCAGAAGCCTGCAAGAAAGATCACAAGATGTAAAAGAAAAGACTAAAATATTCTGCTCATACAAATGCAAATGATCATGGAATAATGAACTGAGCACCTGCAAGACAAAGTTAAAGCAAGAAAAAAATTGTGAACTGGATAAATTAGCTGTTTTAAAATTGCTTGAGTTTTTGCTGTGGTCTGTGAATGAAACCTTTTGTTTTCAAACACCATGAAATATGAAAAGCAAAAGAAAGAAGTCTAGGAATTGAGGTGATTTTTTTTCTTTCTCAAAGGATCTTGCGCATATTCTAAGGGAAACCCACATGCTATTAGATTTGGGAATATGTCAAATATGCATGATTTCTAGAAAGAGCCAGAGGCACAAATCAACTAAAATGAATATCAAGGAAATAGTTTCTGAAATAGGTGTGGAGTGTTTGTATAGATGCAAGTTCTTGACAGTAGACAGTTCTGTCTGATATAGTCTGCTTGTTCATGGTAACAGCCTCAATGTCTGCACTGATATTTTGGGGAGAATCTAGCTGGCTTTTCAATCTAATTGCCTTTTGCAATGTTTTTGCTTTCAATATGAAGCTAACGTAAGCCATAAGCCAGCATGTTGATTTTGAAGTTGTGGGAGGTTTCCATACGTGAAGGTTTGGTCTGTCACTTACTTCAATATAAATACTGGAAGTGTTTGTAACACATCACACTGTTTAGTGCTACTGGTAATATTCTCAAATGAGTGGTAATACAATCTTTCTTTTAATGAAGTGGAGTCTATCCTCAAATAAGAATATTAACTTGGAGATGTACCTTGAATCTGTGGCTTAGTGCACTCTTGATGTATTTCCTAATAAAATGATCAATTTTTCTATGCAGTAATACATTGAGCTTTTGTGAGGAAAATCAGATTTTGTAGATGTGCACTGGATGGAACAGTGGAAGCTTCAGACACGTAATCTGCTTCCAAGGGAGACTCTTTCTTCTCTAAGGATGTCAATGGTTAAGAAGGAGTGCATACAAAGAGAGAAACTTAGGGCCGAACTACTTTCCTGGCAGGAAGAATGCATTAGGTATTGTGTACCAACACAGCTTGCTACTTATTGATCAATTTGGTAATAGAAAGTTATTCATTGCTTGGGAGGTTTTGGGGATACATGAATTTGTGAGAATGTTGCTGGTTTTTTTTTCAGATTCCCGGGAATGCAAGAAAAATCTGCCATTGAAAAACATAACTTAATTATCCCTGTTCTAGAGAAGACCTGGTAAATATGAACAGTGTGCATTCAAAACAAAATGGCAAAGAAAAAGACTCCAGAAGTTCTCATCACTTGGTAAGTGGAAGAGTTAGAAATAGGTCATGATTTTTAGATATTGGCCTTTGACAGTATCATTAAAGGTAAGATGCACAATACATCTGCTAAGTGGAGAAAAACCATTCTGTTGGGGACAATCTTAGGGTTTGAGACCAGGTTTTCTACATCAGTCTCAAAGTGAGTCTATGGCTGGAGAAATTTCAGAGATTTTCAGTTCTAGTCTCATGCCTTAACTACAAAACCTAAAATGTATAGTCCTATGGCATCTCATCCCCTTGAATCACTGGTTTTTGATCTGCTAAACTTGTCATATGAGGATATTGAAAACTTTATTAATGTTAACATCATGCTCTCAAAGGAAGACTGTGACATTCCAGTTGAATTATAGTTGTGAATATCTCATGTCCTGATTATCGCATTTAATTTGCTCAGTGTGTGTTCAGACATAACTTGCTCAATATTCCGTGTGCAGCTCATGGAGATCCCATTTGTAATTGTTGCTCTGCTTACTTTGGTACCTCACAGCTACACAGTGATAATTGCCTTGAATAAGATAATCTGGTTAATGGTAAAATAGTAAGTAACCATGAACATGGCTGGGCCTGGGTTGAATAGTCAAGCAATCTTTTGAGTCAGGGCTTGGAAAAAGAAAGGTTTTGATAATTTTACTAATCTTGTGGACTTCTGCTTGATTTACAAATGGACATAAATGCCAGATGTTGCAAGAATAAAGAATAATCACTGACACTTACTCAAGGACCATCTTGAAAAAATATTGATTGAATTATTGATTCCTTATTGACCTGCCAACAATACCTTTTGAATTTAGTTCTGCACAGACCAAAAAATATGTGATTACTTCACATTGAGAAGACTACAGATCTCAGACATTAAGCCATAGGCTGGGCTTCAGGATGTTTATCATAGTCTCTGGTTTTTCCTACACTGTTCCAGTAAAGAAACAACCTTTCCTGCCATCTTCCTAAGTGGTGATTTCAATGACAGAGACATTAATAAGATTACCTTCTCAAAATTTTTTCTTTTATTCATACTTTGGTCATGTATCAGCCTGTGAATGTCATTTTTTTTTTTCCACCTGAAATGTATCATCTCCTTCTAAAGCTTTTTTGAACAATAGTTTGTAGATAATGTCTTTGAACTCTAAATCTAACTTCTTGGGAAGATTTAGCAAGGCCTAGAAGACGTACGTGCAAATAGGAGAAAAGATAGGATTCTAGGAAGCTTTGCGTCATTCAGTGGAATTTTGGGTCCTAAGCATTCCTGTTAGAAATACAATCTATTTCTTAGATATTCATGTCAGGATTAATATTGAACTCAGAACTGATGGGAGTTGTTCTGACACAGGAGTCTGTAAGGTTATAAAATCAGAAAGCTTGATTACAAAGAAATAAAAGGTGCTCTTACATGAAAAGGATTTTGTTTACAGGCGGTGAAGAATGTAAGGTTTTCTTTAGCTCTGCACAGATTATTGACCATTTATCAGGTTTGCCTTGATGCTTATTTATATTGAGACTTTGCAGCAGCAACTGTTTAATTTATAGCAAATCATAATAGGAATGCCAAAAGAAGCTTTGGAAAACAAAAGTAACTGCGTGTGTTTTTATATATCTCCTCAATTAGCTCCAAGCCTTATAAAACAGCCACTGTAATTCTGCTTCTTTGCTGCAATGAGGATGCTCTGGACTTCCTTCTCACTGTTGCTTCTGCAGAAGATGATTTAAAGTTTATTGACTTATTTGTGTAATTTCATGCTGGGAATCAACTTTATATCAGTGTTTGGGAATGTGTTTGGTTGGTAACTGTGAAAATATTCTTCCCACACTGCTTCCTTGCTTGAACATGTAACACCATGAGAGGCTGTAAAACAGAGGGCTGTGCTAGACAGCAAAAGACGGGTTTATGGAAAGGGGACAGCACCAATACCAGCTGTGACGGCTCCCTTGTATCTGTCCTCTGCTCCTACTTTAACTGCCTTTTCCAAGGGTGACAAGTAATTCACAGTCCTTACAATAGACCCAATTCTACTGACTCAAGAGTTCTCTTATAAAAGACATTTCTAAAAGAAATCATTACTATCTCACTGGGTAACATGATTTGTTCCTAATCAGTATTTTGTGATACAAATAGGTGGATGTTCAGATATTCTTCTATATCCAGAAAGAAATTTCCCAGTTAATGAAGCACAGAACAAGTCATTCAACAAGATAATTAGCTAGGTAATAATTACATTAAGTAAAATAGAAAGGTCATAGTAGCTTCAGTTAAACTGCAATTCACTTGCACAAACGAATTCCTGCGCTGAGGAAAGAGACAATACTTGCATTTGAACTCACTGGATAAAGGATCGATTTATAATTACACTATTTAACGTATGCAGATTAGACTACAAAAGATTCTGTATTGAAACTCAATGAGAAGAAATGAAAATTTCATGTCTGAATATACAATCTGGCTTATGATTACTGGTAAGTTTCTCTGTATGACAAAAATATAGCTTAATCACTTTAAAGCCTTGAATAATCTAAAGCATTACTCCAATAGACAGGCTAGTCAACAAATTATCACTTGTCTCAAAAAGATGTGGAGTGCTTTTAGCCTCTTAACACTACCGAGAAATATCTTTAGCTGAGAGCTTTTCACTTTGAAAATCAGAGGTAAAGCCCTTACTTTATTTATGTGCACCCCTCAGCTCTTACATGACAGACTGTGCAGGAAGCATCTGGAGTTGATAGATGCTGACCCTGGTAGGATGGAGACTAAGCTAATACCACTGAGCTAATCTAGAGAGCTACAGCCAAGCTGATGAGAACCATGACAAGAGCATTGTGTTACCAGTGTGTATAACTGAACAATTAATTTTCCTCCACAGCCACAACAAAAGAGTGCTTAACATAAAACTTGCCCAGGGATGAATTGGCAACATCCCCAAAAAGCAAATGCTTGTGGGTCAGATTCCTGTATGCATAGCTCCACGTCAGTGCTAGGCTTATTCTTTGGAATCTTATCTTACAAAAGAAACGGCAGCAAAGTCTTTAGCACTTTTGTATGGTGTTTTGCATTCAGAGTTTAAAAATTCCCGCAGGGTCAGATGTGATCAGGAAAGGCTTATCTGTGCTGTGCCTGGTTTGATACCTGCTGGCTTGCTAATTATCAAGGAACTAAATGCCTATTTGGACTCTTTTTTATTTACTTTAAATGCAATGCATTCAACATTATCTGGTATCTCCCGTGCCTACTCAAAAACGAATTAGTTGCAGCCATTTCATTTTTTTCACCATCTGTTAATACTGCAAGACGTTTTTCCTGGGGCCTGTATTTTTAGCATCACAGGCAAGATGGCAGTGATACCTGTTACTGTCCTTCCCCAGCACATATCCCCAGCCAACTACACAAGGCGTAGAAAGGTCTCTTTTTAACTGTGTATGTGTTTCTTGGGCTCATATCTCGTATGTTATAACTTTAGATGCACTGATTCTGTCTCAAGCTGGAACTTTCTTGAAAAACTTTGAGGGAAATTTTCAAGCTGTGTTCAAGAGCAAAACTAGGAAAACTGTATTATTTTGCTCATGTTGAAAAGACCTCTTGTGCCTTTTTCCTTGAGTTGCTCTAGTTCCCCTGGCCTTTGGAGAATAACTTGAAAAGTAGAGATGCAAAGGGCTTTGTTGTGTAAGAGAGCATGGACTTGAGTGGAATTACTTGAGCCTTTCAAATTTGAAATTTACACCTGTTATGTGGAGACCTTCTAGAACATTGCAGTCAAACCACTTTGTGCATTGGGAATCCTGTTGGGGATCCTGTTGTCATATTTTCTCTGCTGCAACTGGCTGAACTTGAGCCAGGTCCTACAGATGTTTTATGTGAGTTTCCAGAGACCCCCTTTCCGGGATCAGAGATCTGGAAGTATCTTCTCCTGCTACTGAATTTTGCTCCACCTATTTTACGTAACACCTTCATAAAAGTTCCTTAACAAAACCTTATTAATGACCTTAGAAACAACTTAAACCCAGGATTTTTTGGGTCTCTGATGCTGCTATTTGCAGCAAGTATCTCTTATGAGTAAAAATCTCCTTTTTTTTTACCAATCTTACATTCATAGCTGGCTTGTTCCCTTTTTTTAAATATATATGAAGTATGCTTCAGTGTAAATCCCTTTTTCCACTTTTTTTTTTTTTTTTCATGTTATAGACTCTCCATGTACTTTTTGTCTAAATAGCTCCTGTGCATAATTCCCAGCCCAAATCCATATTTTCTGCACGCGGGTATGACAGAGAAAGACTTCAGATAGTCTGTCTGTGTCAGATAATATTCAGCATTTTTCTTAGGACTTGAAAGATGGAAGAATAAGCACACATACTAAGCAGAAATTTGGCAGGAAAAGAAAGAAGGTTCTGTAATACATTATCCAAGGAGAATGTGCCATCTTGACTGTAGGAGATCTCAAAAGAGATTTCTTTTTTAATAGTTGTCTGTTATGAATAATTTAGCACAGATCTGAATAGATTTGGGAGATGTGGGATTGACATGGGTTTCACATAGCCATTGCTGGCCATTTAATAGTAATGTCTTTTTTCTGTTCCTAAAAGAATATCCTTCTTCTTAGGTGTCTTCATCCGATCCCTTTTATACATTTATTGCCATTATTTCAGTTAATTTCTCAATATCCTTAGCTTAGTGAATGATATACAGATACTTTTATGTCTCCCAATTTTGTGTGACTAAAAACTGTATTAGCACACTCCCTGATAATTGAGATGGTCCCCGCACATTGAGATGACTAAGGAAAATATTAGAAATATCAAACCAAGACAAACCATCAAGAAATTCTTCTATATTAAAATACACCTATATTTGAGCACATGGCCTTTTTTTCTTTTTTCCTTAATATGTTCCTTCTAACAGCATTACAGATTTTGTACAAGAGCTACATTTTCTCCCACGTAACTGAAAATTTCCCATGTGGTGCTGTACTTTTCTGTAATCCAAACAGACTGACAAGCTTCCTTCCCCTTGTGTAGAAAAGCAGTTATTTTATTAAGTGAAAGTGTCAGGATAATATTACCAGATCTATTTGGTAAACCTACATAATACTTTGCCTTCTGCATTTTGATTTTCAGCCTTTTCTTTTCAAAGTTAATCTTTGCTCGGAAATCTGTATGGCTTCCTTTCTGCACCACTGAAGCAAGCATAATAAATCTCTCCTCCTGTGTCTTTTTCCCCTGTAACTGTAAGGATTTCTATATGATGGCTCTCCACTACTGATGGCAGCTTTTTGTGTACATCAAGCCAAATTAGGTAACCTATTGTTTTATTTGTTATCCTTTCCAGAACTCTCATAATGATGAACCTCCTCCATATGAAAGCCTTAGCCTCTGAGTTTTCCTTCCATCTTGGATGCAGAAATCTCATTTCATTTTGTCATTACTGCTAGGCAGTCTTCTGTGTTATATTGATTTTGGTCTCTCCATGTCTTTGCTCCACAGCTGCCAAGGTTTTTCTTCCTCTTCCTTTCCCTCCTTTTCTTCAGTATAGCTGACAAGTTTTTTATTTATATTTTTAAAATCTAATTTGTAATGTGCATGTCAGTTTAAATTTTGTATCCTTTTATATTATTGCCTGTGCAATCTTGTCTCTGTCTTTGCTGATCGGTGTTTTTTTCTTCATCCTTTGTCAGCCCTTCATTTTTTTCTTATTTTACTTGATGTTTTGCATATTATGATGTTTTGCTCATCTGTTTTTTATCTTTTTATTATGCTCTCATTAATTACTACTATGAAATCTGAAAAAGTATCACCATCTGATAAAAAGGCATTTGTAGTAAAAGACATTACACTGTGTACTATGGATTTTCCAAAGCACCTTTAATAGGAGCACTAACAAAGCTGAACTGCTGCATTTCTACATGCCATTGCAGAACAGAAAAATATTTTAAAGTTTCTCTCCTTCTACAGTTTTACTTTTGAATACAGCTCTCCAGTTCATTAAAAAAGCGAATATTTTATTTTTCAAAATTATAAGAAGGGCATCAAATTTTGTTTAAAGGAAAGAAGAAAGAAACAGAACTTGCAGTCGGAAAATCTCACTTAAAAATCTGTGTTGATTTTCTGTTTCCTCTAGAGAGATGAGCACTGTGGCTTGAAGTGGACACATGACTCCTTAATGCTTATTGTGGATAGCTGGCAACCTACAATGCTTTACATGTTTGTTGGTATTTTAAAGGTTTGTACTGCTTTTTCAGCAAGGCTCTGTCCTGTAATATGACTGTGTTTTCTGACCTGACTGGTGAGCCAGAAAATTCCAGAATGATGGTTTCAGAGCCAGAATGGCTGTTTCAGAGTATCAGTAACAGGCAGGCCAATACTAAACACTTAGTTAAAGATGCTAATTGACATGCACTGCACTGGCAAGACATGGATCTCGGGCTCAAAAGATAAAAAAATACTTTGAAAATGTGGAATGGTATAAGATTGTCAGAAATAAAAGCTGAAAACAAGTGTATTCCCCTGTCAGGTATAAGCTGTTACTGTATAAGCTCTAAGTCTTTATAAACTTCTAAATCCAAATGAAAAAAAGTCTGAAAATGATTAAAAATAGCAGTATTTTAAAACTATTGTTTTCAAAATACAGCAACTCATAAATAAAATAAAATTACTATTACATACTAAACTGTGATTATGTTTATATTCACAGAGGGTAACACTATTTCAGCTTAACCAACACTTATTCTGTTTTCGGTATGCTGTTTAATTGCTTAATTAAGGCTTCTATTAGTATTTTAGAAAGAGAGAGAATTTCACTAAATACTGGTATACTTGAATAAAAAAGTAATATTACATTTAATATTTTTCTTTAAAAATGTTTTTGCTGTTTGCTTGATAAATACAGCAAAACTGTGGCCTCAGTTTGGGAAGGATTTCACATTTGTCTTCAGATTGACTTCACTGTGTTGTAAATATGTACTTGAAAGTCAGTTCCTACAAAATGTTTTGCTGATAGATGGCTGAGAGAAGGTTGATATTGTGAATTAATCATCAAAGGGAGCATCTAATGATTTTGTGCCAGTATTCACCGTTGCACAACCTGCTCACCTTCTACACCCAACTGTTGGCAGGCCTGAATGCTCAGGGTCATGTTTAACATCGTCCTTTCAGGAATAAAGCTCTTGAGATCATGGGCATTGGAGGTTTATTCTAAAAATGTGAGTAATTTGGTTTTATTGTCGCTGATGTTGATTTATCTTTATTGGCTGGATGGCTAGAGTTTTTCTGTAGGAAGAGTGTTACTGCTATGAGTATCATTGTTTTGAGAAGAAGACATAGAACAAGCACCTTCTCTACTTAATAGTGCAACTCTTTCCAAGTCACTGTCTCTTTCTTATCCCTCGGTCAGTTCAGGCACAAAAGTGAATTGAATCAAATTATTCTAAAATAAGTGAGTGTATTAAAGTTAAGCCATCATGGATAGATGGATAAAATAAGAGGGAGTATGTGAGTGCTGCATTATCTAATGTGGAATAATTTCTGGGGCATGACTTCCAGAAGACACTTGAGACTTCAGTGCTGTTTGGATCGGTTTTGTGTACTGCATAAAACCATGTATAAAACCTCTTCTCATTCCTCAGGAAACCAGAGGGTCATACTGGAATGTCACAACAACCATTTCTTTCTTATTTATCGGTCCATATGTTCCTGTATTGAATTACATGTACTTTTATCCCATTTCACAACTAAATTTCTGAGATTCAGACTGATCATGATGGCTCTTAGTGACTATTCACTCCTGAAAAATTCTTTGAGCTTTCGTATCCCAAGAGGCAAACAGAAGTGACATTAATTTGCATTCAGGAATAATATTACCTGTAATTTTCTAAAATGATGTTTTAACATGGCCAAATTTCTGGATGACTAACTGTGAAATTACTGCTTTTTTATAAATGCTTAATTTCAGCCCTTAATGGAAAACCATTATACAATGCCCAAAGGCTGATATGGTAAGTGGCTTTCAGAGGTTTTCATTTCATAACAATTTTTGTTGAATTAGTTATAGGATATATAAAGAAATAGTAAAAAACTTTGCCCTAGTCTGCCAGAAACTTTGCTTATGTATCAGAAAATCCTGAAAGCTGTGCCTTCATATCAATTGGCAGAGGATGTCTAGCCTAGACTGCCAACTGAATAAACAGATTTTGCCAGAAAATTAAATTGCTGATTCCTTATCAGAAAGATTATTTGGCCTTCACGTCTTGCTACTTGCTAAGTGACTTAGAAACAAATATTAGTGTGGAAAATTGTCTTATTTTAAAACATAAAATGAAATATTTTAGGATGGTAGGCTTGCACAGTGAGGAAATTTACTTCAGGTTGGGAGAGAGAGGCACTGTCAGCACTTAAGGGACAAAATACTCCTTTCTTCTGTTTCTCTTTTCTGTAGTTGTCTGGTTTTTTGCCCACCAAGGTCCCAAGCATCCTAGAACTAGATCTCCCACTACTTCAAATATTTTGTATGCCTTTATATTGAAGATTACTAGAAGCCAATATCCTTGCTTTACTCAAAGCTAAGCTGTATTTCCATGCCCAAGCATCCTTGCAAGATGTGAATGAATTGTAGAACTGAGATGACTCTTAAAAACACTGGCAAGTTGAATCCCAAATTAGGAACAAAATGGTAATAAATTGTTCATGTAAAACCACACTCCTAAAAGAAGAATATTCCTCATCTGACTTACCTTACCTTTGTATGCTTACCTGAGCTGAGTTCAGAAATGGGTGGAATTCTCTTGCAAGATGATGTGTCCCTGTTAAAATATCAATTGCAAAATCTTGCTGACAGTATGTGCTGTGAGTACATACTAATGACTTCAGGAACTCAGCATTACATTCATGGCATTTTAAAATCTGCTTCAATACATTATGTTAATTTATCAAAAACCATCACTCAAAATTAAAATTTAGGAGTCAGACTTTGTAGGTTCATCAACAGTCATTGCTTAAGTGTGTGTCTAAATACTGACTTATTGACCCAGCTAATTCTCCCCCCCCTCAGTATCAGTAGTTCAAAGAGTACACATGTTCGTGCCTTGGCCCATGGTTGGAATCAAACGCAGTTCACATGCAAACTTCTTATATCGAAGCCACCTAGAAAAGAGTAGCTATGTGGTGAGAAATGGGGCAAGAGAGGTGACAAAGCTTTGATTCTGTGTTCCCACCAGCAAGAATTGAAGCATACCTTAGCCTGCACAGGGAGGGCTCTTCTTAGCCCAACGTGAAACCCATAGGCTTAGAGCATTAGTTATGGATGTTTTCTGGAGGGAAGCATTGTCATATGGTGTGCCGATCAAATCTTCTGTCACAATTTAATCCTATCATGACACCAAGGGCATTTAAATATAGGATATTATTTCTCATGCCAGTCTTGAATTTTTTCATACTTAGTTACTTAGCTGAGACCGGAAGTTCTTCAGGGCTTCAGGAGGTAAAAAGACACCAACAATAACAGGAAAATAAACTTTTTAGATGAAAACACTGTTTTTTTCATAGAGTTCTGGCCCTGAAATGCAGGGATGATGTCTAAAGGTCATAAACACACGAAAAACCTCTGTACTTCTAAAATTAACCCAAAACTCTGTTGCAATAGTTAAACCTAAATAAGATTTTTTTCTTTTATCTTGACACCTGGTCCCATCCAGTTTAAAACAGATGCATTTACCAGAATTGTGTGAATATAGGTTCACTACTTTTTTTACATGATGTGTTCTGCCTCAAACTGTAACTAATACACCAAGTCCTGCCGTACAGGAGTCAGACTGTAAGATCGCTGGAATCTCTGCTGGCCTTGTAATGAATGAATGTATGGTTTCATGCCAGGAATAAGCTATTAATTTGGACTACTTCTCTGAGCATCCTTTGTCTCTTTACCTGACTGAAACAGTGAAAACTTTTCTTTACTCTGGAGACCAGGAACACACAGTCAGGACTGTAGAGTAGTAATCGATATGGATGTGTATTATTACACTTCCCCCTTGGCAGGCTATATCAAATTCATTGAAGATGTTAAAAATTATTCCCAAGTATTTCCCTAATAATTTATGAAAATTACTTCCTTGGAAAGTGCTGCTTCAAGCAGGAAAAAAAAAAAAAAATCTACACCTTTGGAAGGTTAATGCTATGAAAACAGCATCAATTTTCTTGGTGAATTGATAGTTCAGAAGAAATTTGGTGTGAGTCTTCAATTCTGACAGTACATGTGACTTTGGCTAGATGCCTGGATAAAGGCAGTGAGTAAACACACAGTGGTAGAAATGGTCTTGATCTGTTATGTTCTGTGTGCTAAGACAAATAATAATAGCACTTAAAAATAGCTGCTAAAGCTCTCTGTAATAAAAGTACAAGACAGGAGAAAAAAAAAAAAAAAACCCAAAACAAATCCCAAAACCAAAACAGCAGTCCCTAAATTGAAGAATCATTGATCATTGTGGGCTGCAGTAAATCTGCTGGTATTAAAATTTCCTGGAATGTGGTGCCAGGGCTTAAAACAAAAAAATCCTACAGTTTGTTAGGCCTTCTTTCTTTGAAGGGCTTGCCAACCATATAGAGGAATTAGAAAAGGTTTTAGGATGCACGCAAAATTTGTATTTACCTCAGTATCAAATGCATGTGAAAAGACTTTGGACATACATGAAGAGAGACAGGAGAGCAAGTCTGAAGTTACATCCTTGTAACCATTTCTCTTCACCTTATTATCTAAGTAGTCTTGAGGTGGCTGTCAGGTAAAAAAACCTGCTAGAAAAATAATACAGATGTGCAGTAGCTGGCACACAGGGAGACATGAAAACAAATATTAGAAAGTGTGCAAAAAGCATCCTTAAAAGCTTTTCTGTCTCCTGAGGTTTTAAGAAGAGGATCAATTCAAATGCCTCTCCACTCTGTAAACATAGGAGAAAATAGTGGGAAATAGTTACGTCTAATGGATTTTGGTATTGTACATCATGTTAGTGTGTTTTAAAAGCCTGGTAAATTTCAGAGATTTTTAGAACAGTGCCTGTGATTTTCTGTGTAACTGAATTTAGGATTTTTTTAATACTTTTTTTCCCCTTTTTTCTTTTTTCTTTTTTTCTTTTTGTTTTTAAGGAAAGAAAAGACAAAGACTGTGTTCACTTATGTTCTACATTTTGTCCTTAAATACTGTAAAAATGTTGGTTTAATTTCTGTATCTGGTCTCATCAGGGAAATACATTTCCTAGTAAGCATAGACTCTTGTTTTCTTACCTCACAGGAACTGACCTTTTTGGGGTAATAGCAATTTTATGTTATTATAATTTTCTACCTGTGAATGAAGTCATTACTTCATTGCTTTGGACAGATTGTCAGGCTTTATTTTACAGTCCACAATATCACTTTTTCCCCTATGTGACTTCAATGTCTTTCCCCTCTCACAGCAGCATATACCTCTATAGCTTTTCATATGCATTTAAAATGAAGACACCATGGAAATCTGTCAGCCTGTACTAGGAGAAGGGAGATATAATGCCACAGAGAGTTCAACTCTGCTTATTACAGTAGAAATCTGCATCTCTAGGAAGTAGGGTGACACATTTGTTTGACAAGCAAAGGCTACTTTAGGAAACTTTGACCAAAATTTGTGTGAAAAATATTCAAAAGACAATTTGGAATTTTCTGTTGGTCCAGCAAGGGTTGCCAGAGCCTACACCACTATATGTTTTCATAGTCTATCCTGCAAAGCCTCAAGCTTAATTTTATGATGTTGAAAATCTTTGAAAATCCTTGAAAACATTTTTGGAATCCTTTAATTTATATTTTGGAGTACTTAATATACAGGGTTTGCAACTCTTATAATAATTTACCCTTCTTCTTCCCACTTGAATGAATCTATGCAATTTTCTTTAATTCTTTATATAAGCTCAGCAGACAAACTCATTGATATTTCCTCTAAAGGGATCTTGCTAGCCTTGAGTTCATAAAACTTGAGAAACACAGATTGCTTCAAATTATGTGCTTATTAATATTAACAGTAATTTTGGGGTAATACAGAGCATTCTCCCAACTCCATTCAATACATCTGGAGTGAATCATTAACATGCAAGAGTTTTTATTAACTTAGTTAACAATGTTTTCCTTTCTAATTTCTTTGCAAGTTTTAAATTCCTTGGTGTCTGCTTCTGCCTAGAATTTCTACTTCACACACTACAATTCATGTATCTGTAAAGAAATGCAGCATCCACTTCATGCTGTTGCAAAGGGTATGTGATTCTTGGATCTCCATTTTTCTGTTGATTTATCTAATTTTGATATCTGATTGAACCTTTCTTCTTGTGTATTCATTTTTTTTCTTAAAAATGTCTTGCAGGGGTTTTTTTTCTATACCTTATATTTGAACTTCCAAATATAGCACATTATATTCACTGACTTTCACCCTCAACAGTATTCTTGCTTGCAAAGAATGTGTTGACACAGGTGCAATTTGCCTCGCATACAGGAGGAATGGGATGATACATTGCTCTTCCCTTATACCTATTTTTGCATGTCTATAATTGCATCTAGCATGAAAACAGATTTTTTTTTTATAAAGAGTATTTTGTTACCCTTCACAAGATAAAAACAAAGAATGCTTTATAAGAAATTGAAGTTGTAATTTACGTCTTCAATTCTGTAATTCATTGTTGATCAAATCTTCCTATACTACTAACAGCAGCTTGTAAATGATGATCTCATTATAGGTAAGGTTGAAATATTTAATGTCAGCCAATGCATTTCTTTAAAAAGCACTGTACTTAGTAACTATTGTAATTATGCCAGGAGACATAAGAGATTAGTGCAACAAGTGACCTAGCTTTAATAATGTCATAGGAATCTGTAATTGCAAAATTATCCACTGTGTTATAAATGTTCACTAACATAATGTTCAGGTCCCTCATAATTTGTAGCACTTCATGAAGTAAGCAATTATTTTTTCCAGTGTACAGATACCAAGTCCATTAATTTGAGTAAGTCCCTCACTTGCAATCCTGAGAGCTGTATATTTAAGCATAGTAAAAAATGCCTTCAGCTCTGGCTGAAAAACATGTATTATAAACATGGCAGTGTTTGACTGCCAGCTTTCTAAATCTTTGAACTGGCCATACCTAGAGAGATTTAGAGGTCAAGTTTGAGTTAAGAACTCAGAACTTATGGCAGTGTCCCCTCACGCCTGGCAGGCACGCAGGCTAGCTCAGTTCTGCACTGCCACAACGAGGATCGGTCGGGGTTACAGGCAGGGCGAGTAACCTCCTCCCGGTGGGCTCTTGGTTCCCCACACCAGCGAGTGGACCTGATGGAGTTGTGACTGCGGCGACGGAAGAAGAGTCGTCTCTCTTTAGGCAGGGTAGAAGGTAGTTTATTAAGGGGAGTCTGGCAAGGGGCTCCACCTCAGACCACTGCTGCCCAAAGAGAGCAGAGATCAAAGCCTGACAGCCACTTATAAATGGGGGAGGATCCAGGGGTGGTGACAACAGGTCAGCCAACCAGGCAACATGGGGGTGTAACAGGGGTGTCAACTTCTGAACCATTAACAAATCACAAGAGGGGAGAAGGGGATTCCCTGGGCACCAGCCTACCACTCGACGCCTCTCCTGGATCTTTCCAGAATCCAGGGAAGGGTCTCGAAGTGACAGACAGGGCGACCAAGAGGAGAGAGGGGGATTGGCAGGGGAGGAATGATTGGCATAAAACGTCTGGTTATATAACTAACTCATAAGGGGGAAAACTATTACAGAACACAGGGGTATACAGTGGACAGAACCATTACAAAAATAACTTATAAATCTTACAAAAATAACTTAATAACTTAATAAAACAACTCTCACACCACTACAAGAACTGCATAAAAATGCCTGCAACCTGCTCTAAAATAGATATTGACAATATGTCCTGTCACCGAGACACGCAAAGCAATCACACGCAGACAAGAGATTTTTGCAGAGGTTCCTCTGATCCAGCTCCCAGGTGAAAGAGCGGAAAGAAGACACCCCTTTGTTTATTCTTTTACTTTTATACATTTGTGGGTCTAGCAGAAGATTGGCTTTTTGGGGTTTCCACCCCTCAGCCTCAGTGGCCAGACGAATTGTCAGTTACAATTGTTTTCAGGTTAGAAATATGCAAACAAAGGACAAAGAATGAAAAACAAAGGATTTGTTTATATTACTTCTGTGGGAAAGGTAGAAGAACTTCTCTAATATTCTACAGTAACTAAAAGATCTGACTCCATTTATGAAAATCAAAAGGCTAATAAAAAACTCAGAAAAACCAGGGTAACAATGTCCCAGATTTCTTTCCTTCTGGATAGATTGTGTGCATCTATGTCCGTCCGTCCATCCATCCATCCATCCATCCATCCATCCATCCATCCATCCATCCATCCATCAATGTCGATCTATCTCACAATATTTTACTATTGTGTCCTCAAGATTTAGGTCAACCTGAAAATGAAACAGAACCCCAAAACACAACAAACTGAGTGAAAATGGAAATTCTGATCATAATCTGTGTGTGGGATTTTTTTTCTGTCCTGTAAGAAATGTTATTATTCAGAAGGATGAGGAACAGCACTCTGCTTCTTTTGTTCTCTTAACTGCACTGAGCTATTGTCAGAATTAAAAAAAACCCCACATTTGCCCTGTGAATAAATCAGCTGCAATGGCAGCTTTCCTTTGAGTTCCCTGGTGTTTTCTGCCACTGTGTACATCTGGGGGAACCTGCTGGACTGACCCAAAAAAAACAGTGCATGGTGCTTCTCCAGATCCAATAATGGCTAAGGTGTTATTACAACAGATAAAATTTCCCAGGTATTTTGTATTCCTTGCCTTTTTGCTGTTTGGTGTTTACATTCGTGTGCTGCTTGTTACTGTATTTTTCATTCAAAGTCTTGAGAACAGAGAATTTGTTAACACATGTGAATTGAGCCAGGCACATTGTGACTCTTTACGTACCCTGTGAAGACAAGTAATGACACCTGTATTGTGAAATCTCAAATGCAAGAGGGCTTAAAACCCAAAAGATGCTAGGTCTGAAAACTGGAGATCCTTCAAGGTTGTATTGCCCAAGTATTATCTTATAAAAAACTTTTCATTGTGAGAAGAGAATAATTATGTGGAAATATTTTCCTTCACTGAAAACCCTCCACCAGCTAGTACTATCTTACTAGATAAGGTGCAATTCCTCTTGCCCAATTTAGACTCTGTAATAGGTGTCTGGTCTAAGAAAGTCACTCAGACTCCCTGTACAGCTGAGAAAAGTTGAGATAGAAGAGAAACTTTAGAGAATAACTCATGTACCTTAGGTTGAAAAGAATTGCTTCTGAACACACATCTTTCTTCTAAGAAAATGTAATGGAAACCTCAATTTCTCCTTATTGAGTGTGTATGGTCATCCTGCTGACACTGGGCTTAGACTGGATGCCCAACTTTCAGGCAGCTGGTACATCTGATGAATACCACCTGTGTTATCTTTAGCACAGAAATGCAGTATACTTCATCATGCTTTTAGAGGTAGCATCAGTCAGCAAGCAGACTAGAAATCACGAATCTTACAAGGGAAGTCTCTCTTGCCCTTCCTAAATAGCTACTTACAAAAGCTTCAGCCATGAGTTTCAAAAATGTTTAAACAAAGGTGTGAAATTTTCAATGATTTATGTGAAAACAGGGTTAGACAAAGACTGAACTTTGTTGAAAACATAATTCATGATGCTCATACTGCACATCTGCTGGCTTTTTTTGGAGGCTGCAGAGGTGGTTTTCAACCTCATCTTGTTACTTTTCACTTCCTAAATCTCCTGCAAATTCTACCTAGCGGGATTTTCTAGGGTTGGGAAAATAAAACATTTTCATACCAAACATGGGCTTAAACTTTCTCCAGTATTGTTAGCTGTTGGGAGCAATAAGAAAGATCCCCTGTGTTGAATTGTCAGGAAAAACAGTTTTAGAAGCATTACTTAGAACAACCACTTGTCCTTTCCCAACTACTATTACCAAAGGTATTTTCTTTACTAGCATTTCTAGGGTGTGATTTCCATGCTGTTGCTGCTTTTTCTTGCAACCTAGGCTTAATTTGCTTTGTGGTCATAACTTCCAGATTATATTTCACTTCCATTGCCTCTTCTTTTTACAGTTTATTTTGCAGGCTTTGTCATTGATAAGAAATTCAGGGAAGAGGTCACCTAATGGAAACCTTTTGGTACCTGAAAGGGTACCAGCAGAGCTGGAGAGGAATTTTTTACAAGGGTGTGAAGAGACGTGACAAGGGAAAATAACCCCAAACTGACAGAGATTAGGTTTAGATTAGATATAAAAAAGAAATCCTTTTCTGTGAGGATGGTGAGGCACTGGAACTGGTTGCCCTGAGAAGTTGTGGATGCCCCATCCTTGGAAGTGTTAAATGCCATGCTGGATGGGGTTTTGAGCTATATGGTCCAGTCAAAGGTGCCCCTGCCTATGGGACTGGATGATCTTTAAGCTCCCTTCCAACCCAAACCATTCTATGACTCTATGATTTAGATATTTTAACAAAGCTCTAAATTATTTTTATACTTCTAATGCTATTCCTCTGTAATGATCAGTCACTAAAAGACTGCCACAGATCCCTTAATATCCAGAGTGGCCAGTTTTCCATATTATAAGTGGAAATACTACATAGCTTAATTCAGATGATAATAGGTAAGATGACATGCTATGTTCCAATGAAATTATTTTATATAATTGTATGCTGTTGTTAAATTATATAAAATGCACAAATGAAATTTATTATATACTGATGAAGTGATTTACAAAAAAAAATTCTGTAAATTAAGAAATTCCTGTGGTTTATATATTTAATGAATATAGTGCAGAAAACTAATGTTACTACAGTTCTCTATGTTTAACTTGTAAAGATCTAGGGCAAATTAATTCCTGGTATAGTGCCATTAATTTAATGGGAGTTACATCAGAGATATGAACTCATTCAGTTACAGCTAACACCATCTGGACATTGATAATACCACAGCAATGTTTCACTTGCTGAAGACACTTTCATCCTTTCTGTTTAGTATGAGAAGACAGGGATTAAAAATTGAAGATCACTTTAACTTGCTCTATATCATCCTAAATTCTCTTGTAGGCTTTGTTATGTTTGGATGGCAAGATGTGAATTTAAATAATATTTAAATAAATGTAATGCAATCAAGAAGAGACCAAACAGATCTCAGGAGGCAAAACATTTTCATTAATATAACGCTTTTTAAAGAGGACTGGATCTATAGAAGTGATGCTTCTTTTGGTGTGTGGAGGCAGATGGTTGTCTCTGCCTGTCCTTCCTGACACAGATTTGTATCTCTGCTTTAGTGCTGGCATGTTGGAACCTTGCTAATCACAAAGTTCAGCTCAATTTTATCATGGCTTACAACATTGCAAAATTCTGCTGGAAATGTCAGCAACTTCATAATATCTTCTGTTTGTTTAGGAAGTTGTGTTGTTTGTTCTCATTATTTTCATTGGCATTGTGTCCAGAAATGTATTTTTGAGTGATAAGAAACCCTTGTCGAGTTTTGAAACTATGTTTCATCCTTGTGGAAACATGAAATGACAGCCTAAGCTATTTCCTTTCTTCTCAGCCTCCTCCAGAGCACAGACAGGAATTATGCTTGCAATGACTTCTGATTTGTTGTTTTCTGTTCAGAAATGCACTGAGTATACCCAGACCCAGCCATGTCAAAACTTCAGGTAGCTCAAGACTAAAGATCCAGAAACAATAAGAATATGAACAAAGCTATAACTACCCATCATATGGAGATATTTGCATGCTATGTGTACATGTCTATAACTCTATAACAGATAGAACTGTGTTATGTTCAGCAACAACATTTCAGAGCTGGTAGAAAAAGAAAAAAATCAATGAACAAGACTAATTTAGGCTAATTGATTAATTACTACACTACAGCTATAATGTGGCATCTTTAAGACAGCATATTAAGAAACTCCACGCAGGTGCAGAGTACAAGTCTATGCGTTGTCCCATCTAGAAAACTGATACTTCTGTGCTTTGAGTGCCTTCTTGTTCCGGTTTCCCATGCAGAGAGCGTTGCTGGTCTGGGCAGCAAGCCCAGCAGGGCCCTGCTGCCGTGATCCCCCTGACAGCAGCCCAGGAGTCTGCCGCGCCAGGGGAGAGCCGCTGTGCCTGCTGGCAGCCCAGCGAGCGGTGGAGCACAGCGCTGACAGCACCGTCCTCATCCTCGTCCCATCGAGTCGCACCACGCAGGGCTGGAATTTTTGTTAAGTGTAATGGCTTTGCTGAAATACTAATATCGAGGTGAGTTAGCAAGTGTTTACCATAAATTCACTGGTAGTGTAATTTTATAACTTTGCCTGAAGGATCCTATCCTTAGGAGTTCATTTTTTGCCTATTAGGCCATTGTTATTAGTGTCTGGTTTGTATTTACAAACCCCACAATATTCATCAAAATTGTTCACCTTTGAAATGAAATGGAAACGTTGCTACGTAGTTCACTGGAAATTACAACCTAGGAAAATTTATAAATGGAAATTTTTAGCAATTATAATTTATTTTTATTCAGACAGGACACAGTTAAAGAAATTAAAGATTTTATTTTTCAATGACTTTTTAATTTAAGTAAGTTGATTATGTAGCTATCTGATGCTAGGATGATGAAGTTAGATAGTCCCATAGATGTGTGTGTTTATATAAAGAAGAGAATTCATGCAGCATAAACCAGACAATTTATCTTTGTTGCAGTCAGCTTGGTAGGCATGTTGCCTCTGGAATGCTAATAACCAGCAATTTTTATGTAGTGAAAATGGAATACATTGTATTTAGAAATACTCAGAAGGCGAATTTCTTTTCAAGGACAGTGAAAGCATCAAAATGTCTAAGGGGTCACTAACAGCATAAAAACTCCCAACTCTTCCCCAAACTGATAAGCAAAAAACCCCGCTAACCAAAACATCATCTTTAAAACTGAGTCCTTTATGAGAGATTAAGAAAAATATCGATGGATCCAGTGAATCAGGAAAAGTGCATTTAGATGTAAAGATGAAAATAAATCCAAATAATAAAGGGAGGCGGGGGGGGAAGTGAAGAGCAAATCTGATTTCTAGAACAGATCCTGGTAAGTATATCTTCCCAAACTGTCAGTGCTGTGATATTTTTATTTTATTTTCACTTAAAGAGATGCCGAAGAGGAAACTCTATTCATCACAGGGATTCTTGACATATGATTGACATAATTTCACATTGTATAAACTAATAGCAGCCAAAAAGGTGATTGATGAGTCAGATTCCTTTTTACCACCCCAAATTCATTGCTGCTATGCCTTTGCTCCACTTCTTCAGCTTATGATCCACTGGCTTTTACTTCTCTGCTGGTGGAGGGCATATAATGTAGGGACCCCTTATACTAAAAAACAATGCGCTGTGGGGAGCCAGTTTCTGAGGCAATACTTTAACATGAGCTCTGCTCCCCACAGTACTCATATTTTGTGGTAAGCATAGGAAAAATGATTCCTTTCTATGAGCTGGTGTTGGGGAAGAAGCAAATTTGTCCCAGCTGCTGGACCAGTGTAGTAATCCTCATCGTCCTACATCTTCCCTTCTCTGAAAGACAGCAAATTTGTCCCAGCTGTTGGATCAGTGTAGTAATCCTCATTGTCCTACATCTTCCCTTCTCTGAAAGACCCTATCTACCTCTTGTGCTTGATATGTCAAAAGTCAGCAGTCTCTGCTGACTGTTCAAATGGCAGCATATGGTTGTATTTAATTTTTACCACTCTTTAACCAGTGATTTCTAGGGTTACATTTTTCCATTTTGAATGATACAGCATATTCGACACTAGAGACAAATTTCAGTGCCCAAGACTGCAGTAGAAAAGCAAGATTTTCAGAAGATTATGCTGTCATGCCCCCTAGCATCAAGAGCATTTTCTGTCTTTCTTCCTCTGTAGTCCAACAGTTGAACTACTGGCAGTCAGAATATGTTTTACCTCAGGAGATATAGCCAAGTCATGTGAAAGTTTACCTATAGCAGAATCCTGGCTGCATTTAGCCAAAGCATGAAAATCTGCAAATGGAGCCTCTAAAGACTTGAGGTAGTAAAGGATTTTACATTGCTGACATTCATCAAAGGCTATAGGCATCGTGCCATCTCCCTTCTCCACAGAGAAATAAAACTCTAACAACTTCTGAATTCACTTTCAAGAAGATGCAAGGCTCAAAAATGAAGTAGTGAATTTGTGCTTCAGTCTTATAATTTCACCAAAACCCTAAATCTAATATCCAGGCTTAGGACACTCCATATAGCCCAAGAGAAAGGGTATTCTTTGTTCAAGAGGATTTTTCTGGGCAGAAATAAGCCTGGTTCAGGGTGAATAGTCTAGTTAGTACGCAATAGATTGCACTAACAATCATGTCTTCTTCCTCTCATGCAAATATTTCTGGAATTTTTACTTGCTGTATATCAGCCCAAAATCCCATCTACATCAATGCAACCTCTTGATAGTCTTTCTGATCATGACTACTTTGAAAAAATTTAGCTGCCCCTTTAAAAGCCTTCTTTACCTTCTGGGATAGTAACTGAGATGAAGAGCACAGGCCATAACTGAAGAATGCATGGGTGCATGGGTACTGATCTGAGAGCATTAGAAATGAGGCATTCAGTTCAAGAGCAAAGGTTGTCTGTTCCTGTTCTGTGGAAGAAGAGCATCCAAGGTTCATAAATGCTTGTGGTCAAAAGGAACGACAAAAGTCAGAGGGTTCTCAAAGACTCACAAAGTAAGTTAGTAAATTACTTGGCACTGAAAATGAATATTAGATGCTATATAACCACATGTCAGAAAAAAAGAAAGAGATTAATTAAAGGGAAGACAGAGAAAGAGTGGAAAAAAGGAGAAAGAAAAGAAAGAAAAAGAAAAAAACAAGGAAGCAAGCAAGCAAGTTTCCAGTCCAGGCTCCAGCACTGACCAAGTTGATGGGATGTCCAGGGTCTTGGGAGCTCTGCCCAGGTTTGGTTGGGGTTGAAACCTCTTCATAGAGAGGTTTCTCAGATGGGTCTGGGAAAGAAGATGGGTTTATCACTCTATGCAAATTAGTTACTATGCATAATCTGTTCTTTCAGACCTTTCTGGAAACGGGTCAGAAGGGCTTCAGGGGTCTTGGGTAGTCTTGATGTCCCCCCTACAGTCCAAGCCCACTTCTCAGCCTCATTCCTGTGCTTGTACTGTACTGTGTTGTGCTCAGCTCCAGGAATTAGAACAAGGAAGCTGGAAATGTGCTGCCCTACTTCTGCATGGCCCCCTTTTCCAGCCACATCTCATTCTTTCCTACCACGTGTTACTAGCAACATTCCTTGTCTGTTATTATCAACAATCCTTGGTTGGTTCCACAGCTGTCCAGCTATCAGTGTTTGAGACATTAGCTCCTTATTTTCTGGGCTTCCACACTGACACAGAGAAGAAAGAGACAATGTGTTGGTTAGTTCCTTATACAAGCTTCAAGATTGCTGTGGCTTTACAAATTTTTCAGCTAGTAAGTATACTCTCAAACCTGTGTAGCATTGTCTTGATGAGCTTCCATCAGTTTGGCCAGGTGAAAAAAACCCAAACTCAATAAACAAGCACAGATATGGTTTATTTTGTTGATACTGTCAGTGTCTCATCTGTCTCCTTTGCAGCCTGAAAAGTTTCCATAGTGAATTACAGACACTCAAAGTTCCTTTTCGACTGGTGTTTTGAACGTTGTAAGCACAGGAGAGGGAGAAAGTGAGACCTGCAGAACAAAATCTGTAGAAAGAGACCAAAGAAACTAGCTTGGGTGAAGAGAGCTTCAGCACTTGAAAGCCCAAATCAAAGACTTTTCGTGGGTGGATGACAATTTAACAACCATTAAACCAATGCCACTTTAACAAAGGTCAGTAAAATATTTCATCTGGTATAGACAAGCTCTGAGAGCTGTGAGTTTATAACAATTACTTACTGTTGTTGACTAAACCTGGTCTCTGCTTCTGAAGCATTACTCAAGTTTTGGAAAATAAAAAAGATGAGCAGCAAATGCAATGTCTTGTCTTGTGAGATCATTCCCACTCTATGCACCTTCTCCCACAGAAATAAAAAGAATAATAAAAATAACAGACTAGTCCTTTGTCTTGGCAGGGTCTTAATTATCTTGCTTAATTAAGATAGCATTAGATGGATTTTTTTGAGTACATTGTTCTTTATGCCCCAGGGTTATATTTCCACATGAAGAAAGCACCCTGAGGACTCCTCTCCCAGCTTTCATGGGAATTTATTTCCAGGACATCTGGCCTCTGATCAGCTATAGCCATATCCTCAACCTTATCCAGACAGATACTCTGTTTGGGACTGGATTCACATAGACTTTTTGAGTTTTTTAGCTTAGTCTATTTCCAAAACAGGAACAGTTGAGAAATCTAAGGATGAAGCTACCAATGTTTTGAAAGGATGTTTCTTGTTTCACCATGATACATAAATAAACAAACAGTTTCTGTACTTCAATGCTTGATGCTGGGCTTTGAAAGAGGAGTAGTGAGGTGAGTGTTCCCAGCCCAGCCAACCCATTCCTTGGAAGAACTCTCTCCAAACAGCTCTGCGGGTGCAGGGCTATATTTGTGCTTGCTGTGGCCACAGAGTGGTGATGATACTATATTTGTAATAGTCCCCTGGAAATTTAGAAGAAATTACAAGTCGTAGAGTCTTCTAAATGTTGTATCAGCTTTATGCTGTAGCATACAGACCTTAGGGCTCCCTGTGATTGCCCTGCTCTGTTCATGTGAGACAATTTTGCCATAGCTGCTGATATGACCCAGCAGCAGGGAGCTGTGCAGCTCTGATCCCTCCCTCTCTTCCCAGCCATAGGGTGTACTGCCAGTGCCCAGCATCCGGCTCAGCTGCTCCTGGTTAGCTGTTGGGAAACTGAATCGCCCTGGGATTTTGGAGATAATTACAGGTTGGCCTGAAGCATCATCATAGAGGAGCAACCT
Source organism: Hirundo rustica (assembly GCF_015227805.2). Classification (NCBI taxonomy): domain Eukaryota; kingdom Metazoa; phylum Chordata; class Aves; order Passeriformes; family Hirundinidae; genus Hirundo; species Hirundo rustica. The sequence goes on from NC_053452.1 coordinate 35,664,661, forward strand.
TGAGGAGCACATAGCAGAGTCTCATGAAGCAGGATCCTGGAGAGAGAGAATCACTGCTGTGAGACTAGTTCTGAGAGTGAAGGGGAGAAAAAAAGATGTGTGGAGTTTGTTTTGAGACCAACATTCGGTCCTCTCATTCCTGCTCCTGGACTGTGTCACTTTAAAAGCACTTATCTGCAGTGATAAAATCATACACCACCGGTGCTCTTATTGTGGTGCTAAACATCTATTAACACTGGCAGTCGAGTAATGAGGTGACTGCAACAATTAATTTCCATGTTTCCATTGAGCTGTGCTCTGGAGGATTGTTACACTGATCCTTTGTGAACATCTGAGCATGTGGAGAGGGGGAAGAAAGGAAGTTCCATGTTTCAGCATTTCCCCCTTTCTGCTAGACATTGCCGAAAGGCCACTGTCTTTGGATTGCTTCCCTGTTTTCAAGTGCCAGAAATTTGATATAGTGCTATTTCATGGTTTGCTGAACACAGGGAGAATTGCTACCAGCAGTGTGTTTTTTGCAAAATCGGTGTAACCTGCATTTGATTTCATGCTGTTTCAGAATCCAGTGAAATAGCTTCACTCTTTCTCCCTCTCATGATGACATGTCATTAGTAATGTTACCAGGAGACCAAAATATCCTTGGAATAGGCATTGAATATTAAGATGAATATATCTATTGTTTCATTACATGTTGGAGTCTTTTTTTCCCAGTAAAATAATAACCTTAAATAATACTGCAACATTTTTTTAAAAAATCCAAACTCATTAAAAATGAGTGATTTTTCTAAAAACAGGAGACAAAAACCAGATTTTCCCAAAAGGCAGGCTCCTCTCAGTCCCTGCATTTCTGTTTATAGACTTACGCTTGGAATCACTGTTTGGAAGGGTGTAGGAGGCTGCCCCAGTTCAGTAAGGAGCTTTAGGCAGAAGAATAGTCTGTTGTGTTGGTAGCAGTAACTTATACAGAAACCATTAAACAGACACAGCCAAAGGGTAGTGGTCTTGATATTTTTGGAAAGCAATTGGATCTGAATCTTGTGTGCATGGGCATAGTTCCACTGAAAATAATGGAGTTGTATCAGTTTATGATGAGATTTGCATCTACTGCTTTCAGTAGACCAGTGAGAATTTAAAGTGGGGTTGGAAGTCATCTTTTCTTCTTTCAGCAGCTGATAGAAAGGCAGGAAAGGTCTCAGGAAATGGGATTTATGTGGGAAGTGACAGATGTTATCTGCTCAGTACAACTGTGTGCAGAAGAAGCTCCAAAAGGACCAGTGACAGCACTAGCTGTGACACACAGAGCAAGCAGCCATAACCACCAACACCCAGATAGCATGGCTGGATTGGGTTAGGGTGGCTGTACTGGATCTGAATTCAAATAAAAGGTTAAAGTTCAATTCCAAGCATCCCAAAGACGGTCTTTGTTTAGCATCAACAAAGTCTTGATAAACACGAAATCAATTCTGAAATAAAAAATAACCACAAAGCTGCTTCTGCAACTCTAAAAATAAATTAATCCAGTCAATGCTTGCATTGAATGCTGTACTAGGGAGTAAGGTTTTCTGGGAAGTAATTAATTATCTGACTCTCTACCAATCATTATTGTACTCTACTGTGCCGGGCGCTACAGTAATGTGTAAGAGACAGCGTGTGTCTCTGAGATCCTTGCCACAAGTCCAAAAGCAGAGGGATGACAGCTGAGACAGATGTCTGAGGAACTGATCCTCCATTTCACCTCCAGGGCCAGAGGTCTGGAACAACCTCATTAGTGCTACTGTCCCTGAAGCATACTGCTCTCTTCTCCAGGCCTTCTTCCCAAGTGTGCCTATTCCCAGGCACACTTGTATGCAAATTTCTAATTTGGTAAATAAGTAAAGAGAGGGAAGGGAAAGTCAGCTTGTCTGCAATTTGCCTCAGTTTACAGTGGCTCCAGTGCCTTCTTCAGCCAACAGTAACTTGCAAATTCAGGAATTTGCTAAGACTGACTAACCAGCCTCTGGAGACAGCTATGCAGGAACTAAGAAGAAACCTTTCCACTCAGTGTGCTCTCCATCATGTTTTCTAACAGCATCCTTGGAAAGCAATATGGAAAGAATTTAAATCACTTGCTGAAGCCCACTACTCCACCAACAGAGGTGCAGCAATAGGCCTGAACTCATGGCACCAAAATCAGAAAGGCAGTTGAGAAGATTTTTGGGGGTGACAAGTAAAAATCTCAATGGATTTATTTGAAATCCTAAAAAATAACTCAGACTAATGAAGTAAGTGTCAAGACAAACTGATGCATAAGAAAATACTGGCTCTCTGACGTATAGGACAAATCAACACCTTTCAGCTCATTGGCTACCACACCTGTAAATGTGTAATGTGTAATTTTTTTTTTTAAATACTTGTTCTGCAGAAATAGAGAAATGGGATCTACCAGCCACAGAGAGCATGCATGACATGATTTATTGCAAATTAATTTTAAGGGCAAAATTTCTGCCTGGTCCCTGACGTGTTAATCTAGTAATCAGTTTCGGTGAGGTCGCTCCACCTTTTTCAGTCTGCTCTGTCTTGCTGAAGAGCTTCCTATAGAGGATGTCTTTTAATGCTACATTTGTTTATGTCATGACTCTGCAAAATCTGAATTTCAAACGGTCATTGAATTTCACACTCAGATTGAAGCACTGTTGCCTGACACAAGTTTTAGCTTCATTGCTGCCAAATCCTCCAAACTGTCAAGAAGCCAAGAAGTAACATAGCAAGCAAAAGTAAAATTGCCTTGAGTTGGTCTGGTATAGATCCACCAAAAGACTATGCTGGCTCTAAATGAAGGAGGTATAGACAGACATTGTCAAAGACATTAAAAGCACAACAAAATACATATTTACCACATGATTATTACTATGTTTGTTTTTTAAAATTAGGCTCGTAGACCAGTGCTTGCAGACTGCATTTTGTATTCAGCACCTATTTTTCTTATACAGTTATCTCCCGACTTCCCTCTTCAGTACCTCAAGAGGTTTTTCAGAAACAGTTTATCTACATGTAATTTTCTTTTTTGGGGGGAAAAAAAAAAAAAAAAAAAAAAAAAAGGCGCCTTTTTAAAAAATATATATATATTTTTAATTCCCCTGTAAATTTTTTCATGAAGTCTAACTTGAGATTCCTCTCAATTTTCAGTTTTGCAGTGGCTTTCTTTTCTCCTAAATTAAACATCATATCTGACTTCAGCTTCCTACTTCCCCTCTTTCAATCCTTCTGATAGCAAAGGCCTTTGTAAAAGCCAGTTACGAATGAGGAGATGTACAAAAATAATGCCAGCCCTCAATTCTTCAGGAGGGCAATTTATGTTTTCTTGTAAGAGCAGAAAAATGAGGGTTTTTTTGGTTAATAATTCAAAGTGAACAGTCCTGTAAATGGCCCGGAAGAAAATCTCCCTGTTCAGTTTATCAGCAAGGATTTAATTCAGTGGTTGAAAGCTAGTGGAGAACCTGGGTCAAAAACTGCTCTGGTGCATCTGGGGTGAAAAGACCGGAGGACAGATAGAAAGCCGCAAACAGCTGAGTGTGCCTGCTCTCTTCTTATTATCTATTTATCTCTGGTTAATGGACTAACAGGAGTATGTCCCTCCAATGTCTAGGGCAAGAGGAGAAAAAATAATCCCTGGATATGTTTCCATGGTCTGTGAGGGGTCCTACAAAGAGTTGAGCATAGACCATCAGCTATGATCAGGCTAAAGCTAGATGTAGGATCCCACTGAGCAAAGGGTAAGTGATGAGACAACATCCAGGGAGTTGTCCAACAGGCAGTCAATTACAAGCAGCACCCTCTGGCCACCTCTGCAGTCAGTCTATACCTTATGTTTTAAGACTGTACTTTAAATTTCTGTACCTTGTGGTTTTCAGAGTGGCTGACACAAGACACTGATAATTCCATCAGTGGGTCATCTGTTGGAATCCATCAGTGGGTCATCTGTTGGAATCATCACTGACTCCTTAGAAAAAAATGAGTGTCTATACATTTTGTATGGACTGATTAGCTTGCAAGAAAATATATTGATTCTGGCAACTATCTCTTTGAAAATGGCATTTACACCTGGAGTATTTGAGTGGAAAAATTATCTTTGGCTTTAAGAGTTGAGGTAAAAAAAGTGACACTTTACTTTGCTATCCTGCTTTGTGCAAACCATCTGACAGCAGAGCCTGCAAGGCTAGACAGATAAATCTAAGCTTTGTGCTACTCCCACTGCAACCCCTGCTGTCCCTTCTCCAGCTACCTAAACCATGATGCTTCTTCTCTCTCTTTTGGTGCTGTCATGCATCACCAAGCAATCATTTGGCTTCATTGCATTTGATTTGGCTGTTTTCTGCCACTCCTTTGTCATAATACACTGGAGTGTGCTTGGGGACAAACCTGTGAGCAATTGGCAGAATTCAAATGTCTCCAAGGGAAGGCTGGAGAACCCAGTTATGGTCAGAAAAACTCTGATGATAGTAAAGGAGTTGGTAGCGTAAGCTATAAAATTTAGCTTTGGTCTTCTGCCAGCTTTAATTCTAGTATTCACTTTAAAATCCTAAAAAAAAAAGGATTCAAGAGGATGAATAAGTTGATGAAGTTATTAAAAAAAAAAACACCAACAAAAAAAACAACAACAACAAAAAACCACAAAAACAACCAGCTAAGATTCAACAATATTATCCAACCTGAAGGGAGCCAGTTCTGGCTTTCACTACTTTAGAAAGATTGTTTTCACACCCATGGAAATTGTTACATGACTGCAAAAAATTCTCCATTGAAAAGGAAACATCCCTTTCCATCGCTTTTGCTAATTTATGCCTGTGAACCGCAGCATGGCTCTCAGCGAGTGCAGTGAATATAGGGAAGGAAGAAAAAGGGAAATGAAGTCCAGGTGGGGAGCCCTGCCAAGCACGAAGCTTGTGACACCAGAGGGCAATGTTCTCTTGTTATATTGGTTGTGGTACAAAGCCACAAGCCTGAAAAAATCTGCATCACTGGCAAAAGCTCTTTTTAAAAAAGACCACAGTTTTGAAAAACTGTGGAAGTTTACGGCATTGTGTGCTAAGATAGACTATCAGTTTTGAAGCTTTGCAAGACATACAAGTTTTGGTTATACAGAATGCCTTTTAAAATCAATTTTTATATTGGATGACATGTGCAATGTCAGCAGACATGCAGTGTCAGGGAAAATTGAAAATCTCAATGACACCTGAGCTCTGGGTGAACATGGTATAACAAACTTATGTTCACTTTCTTCTTTGAGTTCACAAAAAAAAGAAAAAAAACCTGTAAGTCTTTCTTCAACTGAAATGGAAAACAATTGCTGGTGTAGTCACTTGATAAAAATTAAGGTTCTAATAAATTAATAAGCGTAAGTGACATTGAATGAAAAGTTAGAATAAACAATGTTATGCTTTTCTTTAACAAAAGTATTAAAGCAAGCACGCCCCCTTTTCCCTTATGCCATTTCCACAGTGGTCTATTAGCCTCTCCCTTTCCTCCAAATAAAATAGGACGACACTCTTGGCTGCCTGATCAGTGCTGAAGCTTGTTGAAGCACTGGGAAGGTGCGTGTGCCTAGGCAGAGCTGAGACCCCAGGCAATGGGCAGCCCTTCTGGGCAAACCCATTCTGGTACAGCACCACTGTCTTGGCTGTTAATGTCTCTTTGACCTCTTATTATGCAGGATGTGAGGGGAAATTTGTCTATAACTGGGTAATTATATCTGTTAAGTGAAAAAACATCTTGTGCAGAAATTAAAGATAAATCAAAAAGATATTATGAATGGCCTCAGGCAGGTGTGAGGGCAGTGTCTCTCAAACAGGATTTAAACATGGTGGTGTCAAGTGCTAACTTGCTGGTTCCTGTTTGTTATCTGCTGAACCAGAAGCAGACACCTAAAAATGGGGTTCACAGTTTTAAAGGGTTAGATTTTTCTGAAGGGGCGGGAACAGGAGTGTGGAAATTCACAGAACCACAGAATAAGCTGAGTTGGAAGGGATCCACAAGGTTCATCAAGTCCAACTCCTGGACATGTTCAGGACATTCCAAGAGTCACATCATGTGCCCAAAAGTGTTTTCCAAATACTTCTTGAGCTCTGTCAGGCTTGGTGCAGTGACCACTTTCCTGAGGAGCCTGTTCCAGTGCCCAACCACCTCTGGATGAAGAACCTTTTCCTAATACCCAACCTAAACCTCCTCTGACACACCTTCAGGCTGTTCTCTTGGATCCTGTCACTGTCACCAGAGAGAAGAGCTCAGTGCCTGCCCCTCCTCTTCCCCTCATGAGGAAGATGTAACCGCAGTGAGGTCTCCCCTCAGACTCCTCCAGGTTGAACAGACCAAGTGACCTCAGCTGCTCCTCATACGGCTTCCCTCCAAGCCCTTCTCCATCTTTACAGCCCTGCTTTGGACACTCTCTAATAGCTTTATATCTTATATTGTGGTGCCTAAAATCACACACAGGACAAAAGGTGAGGCCACACCAGTGCAGAGCAAAGTGGGACATGTTGGCTGTGACCAATGGCTGCATTGTCTTTCAGGTGTTTTTCAATACTTCCCAGAATAATCTCTGTATAGATCTGGCTTCATCCTGAAATATCTTAAACTTTCTCTCCCTTTCTTTCCCTTTCCCTGGTGCAACTGCTTAGGCAAAAGTAGGATGGACATTGAGAAGGCAGAGAAAAGATAAGACAAAGGCCAGAGGAGGGGAGCAAAGGTGCTTGAAGGTGTTCAATGGCTTACACCCAGGTAATACCTCCATGGGGATGGTTGCTCAGCAAAGGGGCAAAACAGAGGAACTGTATTGTGGAGTGATGAGAAGGTGATGAGATGTGATGGTTCGGTGTTTCTCCTGGTGAAAGAACTACAGGGCATCCAGAAGAAGCAGATGATAACGAACTCAAAATAAACAAGGCTTTCCTAGACATTGTGAATACTAGAACCTTACATTGATTTGTGGAAAGCAATCCAGTACAGTAAAAACTACTTAACAGACAGATACTGCCTTTTTCTCAGTGATCCATTAACCAAAAACCTGTGGACCTGGAAGCAACTTGTGGGAAAGCAGAACAGTAAACTTTTATGGTTTCTGTCCTCTTCCCTAGGTACCTGCTATGGCACCCTGACAGAGACAGCCCTGCAGGAGAGGGACTGCTGATTTGACCTGCTACAGGTATAGTTCATGAATTTAATTCTGCTTGTTCTTGCTTTTCCACTTTGTACTGGATGATTTCATTCCCTGATTTTGTAGGGGAAAGACTGGGAGAATATGCATAACTTTGGTTAGAGGTTAGAGGTTAAGTTACTTTGTTCTGCCTCCCCCTGCCATCCACAGCTTCATTAAGCACATATTATCACTTTGTCTTAATTATCACATTATCTTCTGGGGGTCTTAAAATATCTCCTTATGTCTTATGAGCTTTACTGACCTCACTTGAGTGCAGAGATTATGTAGGAAACTTTGAAAGAGACGCTAATTAAAACTCTGCAGATAAATGGAAAGGGGGATAAAATGTAGTAAGACTTGATCAGAGACACATTGTGTCAGGCTGTCCTGATGCCTGTCTAATCAAAGATTGATAAGAATCTTCATTCATGTTTCTACCAAAAAAAAAAAAGAAAAAAAAAAAAGAAAAAAAAAAGAAAACTGTGATTCTGTAGACAAAAGCAGTAGATCAAATCTATCTGACCTTGAGCAAAGCATCTGATGCAGTGTCACATGGGAAATTATCATCTGAAATGGTGAAAATGGAGATTATTACAGGAACTGAGACGGGGTAAGGAGCTCTCTAAATGAGAGATGACAATGAGTCATGCTGTGAGGCAAATGACCAAGCTGAAAGGTTACTAGACAATTTTCTCAAGGACTCTCTGGACAAATTTTATTTACTATTTCTACTAAAGACTTGGCATAAAAGACGAGAGCATGAGAATTAAATTGACTGACACATATAGGAATCATCTGCAGTGTATGACTGTATCAGAATCTTGTATACAGACATGGTGTGATCTTGGGGACAAGGGTAGAAATGGGTACAGCGGGATGCATGCTAAAGACACACGTCTTGGGGCTAATACCACGAGTCTGTGCTAGGATCTCAGTGGTAGGAAAGGACTTTTGGGAAAACACCTTTAACTTCAAGAAGTCAAAGGAATTTGGCTTAGTTAGGAATATAAAATGATGTCTTTAATGGGGCTGGGTAGGGTGATTCTCTCCTATATGTATGTCCCAGAGGACACTGTTGGAAACTGAAGAACTAGTAAACCCAGATTACGTACTTATGGTAAGACGATTTGGGGATGAATCAGCCGTAATTCAGTTGCAGATGCAAAAAGGAAATATTTCTGAAGGTGGAGAGTATGGAGCCATATTCTAGAAGGAAAAACAAGGCAAAAAATTTCTCATTTTATGATTCATCATACAATAATGTCAGCATCAATGACTGAAACTGGACTCAGTTGCTCAAAGCACTCATCCACTCTTTCCATATTTGCAAGCATTTGGTTATAGGCAGTCTTGCTTTGATTCAAAGCACACTGAATTCCTTCAGTCAGATAAAGCAGGTTGAATGGAGGGAGTTGCTATTCCAAATGCCTGTTGACACGTTAACTAAGATACACACCCAGATAGGAATTCAATCAGGTCTCATACCACCCTTGAAATAATAAATAAATGGAGAAAGACAGAATTTTCATTCTTTTCTCCTTCCAAATTCTTCTTCCTGACTCTTGGTGATGTGTTTTTCATTTTAAGTCACACTGAGATAAAACGTGCACCAAGCTAGCATAGTGTCACAGATTGCATTTTTCAAGTGTGTGTGGTACATCACTTATACTACCTTATCTTATAATGTCTTGTGTAAGGAAACTTTTTTGTCTGACTGTTCAGAGGGCATTCTGGTAGTCACACTTCCACCTCCAGAGACTGCACTGCTGGGTCTGAAACCCCATGTCAGTGGATGGCTCTGGTGAGCCCACGGATGCCCTTCTTGGCTCCCTACACACAGCTACCGCAGCCACACAGTCAGTTCAGATTTTGTTATTGGCTGGGTTTCTCTTGCACCCTTAAAGCAATTTATTCATGAGGCAGTAACAGGAACAGCTCATGCCGAGTGCCTTCAGGAAGGCATACCAAATAAAGCAACCCCCCAGGTTTTACACCTTCACAGTCTATGCACATGAAAGTCTGTGCTCTTCCTGCTGAATCCTCAGCTTCTGCTGTGTCTCTCTCTGTATGGTCACTTGGCTTGGCCACAGGTCACTGTGCCCTTTTTTTGTGCAAAGGGTCCAGTTCAGGGCCTCCTGCCTGGGGCTCCTGCCACCCAGAGCTCAAACTGCACCTTGCACTGAATGTATTTCTCACCATCTCGTCTGGCACCAATGATCTGCAGGGCTTTCCACATCCCTCAGAAGAAGAATTTGATTATTTCTATACAGCAAGGAATATCAAAATAATTTTAGTTGTTTTCCATGTTTAGGAACTGTCTTTAAGTTGATATATGTCCCTAAAATATTTCATTCAAAGTCATTCAGTGCTGCTGGCATATTTGAGACTGAGAACTTTTCATACTTATTATTCCTGCTAATCATAAATTTTATACAGTCTCACATCCCCCCCCCCCCCCATATATATATATATATATATAAAAATATACATAAAAAATATAAAATAGGTATTTTGTGGTTGCTGCTGTTTCCTGGCAGGATGGCTCATACACCATCAAAGCACTTTGAAAGAAACTACAGACCACTTCCCAAACAAATACTTCTGTGTCTGGGTAGGGTTTTGTGACAAATTTCATTTCCTCAACTACTTTTTACTACAGAAGTGTTCTGCAGACCAGTGTTCACTGAAAATGATGGCTGGTGCTGTGACGCAGGTAAAACTGGAAAGGGCCCTGCATTTTAGTCTGAATGTTCAATTGCAGGCATCTCTCCCCTCAGCTTTACAGTTTTAAAATGCTGCTGAGTTAGTTAGTCAAAACAGAGTTAGTCAAAGCAGAGTTAGTCAAAACTTTTAATCATCAGCTTTGGTCACTCTTAATCTTGTCAGCTCGTGAGCCACTCCTATAAATTGTTTCCTTGAACAGAGAGTGGTCACAATTGCTGCCCGCTTGAGTAATTGGTACTGTGTTGCATCTGACAATCATGATCTGTGACCCTCAGTACACCAACTTCCTCACAGCATACAATGAGAGAAGGAAAGGGTACCTGACTTTCCCACATCTTTGCAAAGTGTGTATGTTTGGTTTATGCAGGCTAACGTGCACACCTACACATGCGAGTTAATCTAATTTTTCATTGTTCTGAAACTGTGGGCATGATTAACACATTCAAAATGAGAACCTTGTTTGTTTAGTTTTACATGTGTATAACAGAACTAGGAGCAATAGAAGGAAATTACATCAAGTGCTAATTTGCTGCATCTCCCAGCTCCTCAGGAAAAAACCCTGCAAGGATATAGACACAGCTTCTTGTTGTGCAGGCATTCAGAACAATACTGCTTACCATCTGTTGAAATATAGGAACAAGACTTCATGGCACACTTCCATGTGATTTTTGTTTATTCTAAACACTGTAGCAGAACCAGAATCCTTTGAGGAATGGGAAGAATAAAGAATCAGTGGATTTTCTGTGTGAGAAGAGCAAGGTTTTCTATATGAGCAAATGTGAGAAGGAAAGCAAATGGGAAAATGAGCTGAGAAAAATAGTGGAAATTCCTGAGTATGGATGATTCTCCCCTTCTTTATGTAAAACTTTTAGATTTCTAGCATGTTTAAAGCCTCCGTGGGGTATTGTCATAGTAAAGATAACCACTAAATATAAAGACGGAGAGCTGAATGAAAATTCCACCCCTCCCATATATATTCTCTTGGACTGTCTGTTTGCAAGCCTTTGACATAATCCTATGTGGAATACAAGCAAAGTGACTTCAGAGCCCACCTAAGAACCTTCTTAGCAGTCGCATTTGTGAACTGTGTACCTGGTGTCTGTCTGTTCCCATAGTGGCTTATTACTTGCTACTTGCTTTAGGCACTCCTTAATTTCACAGATAACTGCATCTCCATGTGTAAAGAAAGCTTTCCAGGGAATCTGCTCCTGACTGTGTCCAGAAAGGCAAACCAAGGGTTGAGCAGCCAGGCTCCAAAAGTTAAGTGAGATGCTAAGGGCACACAAGCTGCCATTATGAGAGGTTTTCCCGACTGTAGGTGGTGGCATCACTGAAGTCTCAGTGTATCTGAGAGCAGCCAATTGGCTGTGCACTGTCACAGGACAAGGCAATAGTTCCATTGGCCTTGGCCAGGAAAATGTCTGTGATACCACAGGACTTCCATGTCGACTACATGTCTATTTTGCCACGGTCAGGAGAACAGTGGCTTGACAATTGAGGAGGTGAGGAGAGGTGGCTTTTTTCTCACACGTTTATTCATTCACCTGCAGTACCACAGCTTTGTTGCCTTTATCGCTGCCCTGGAGATTTGGGTGGTGTGATGTGTCTGGCTGCACTGCTCTTAGCTCTGCCCTGCCCTGCTGCTTAGACCCCACTGTAGATACTCCCGGCTGTACAGCTTCAGGCCAGGGTTTGATTGCAGGTGTCCGTCAGATGGTTGTAAGATGAAGTAGCACAAAAGGAAAAATTAATTCGCACAGCTCCTCTGGACAATGTACAATTATTCCCACTGCAAAGATACTGAAATGGAGGAATAACATTCCAGAAGCTTATTTTTCTCCCTTGTTCCTTATCTTTTCTTTCTTAGAAACTTTGTTGCTACATCCTTTAGTTGTTCTCATTGCCTCCCCCCTTACCATTATCCCTGGTGTTATATGCTTGAGAGGGTGAGAGAGGATATTACTGATGCCAGAATCAGTCTCTCAGATGCATAAAATCCTGTAGCCATGTGTATATTGGCTATCTAAATTATCCACAACAGAGACCACATCAGGAGCAAAGCAAGAAAGCAGCTAGGTGCTTAAGGATGTTTAGACTTACATGTTTTCGCTATGAACAGAAGGAAAACTGTTATTTTATATCTCCCTGGAAAATACAGTTTTATTTGCAAGACTGCATAGTAACCATTAATCACATTTTCCCTCCAACTCCTACCTGTGGGGATATATCCAAAACATAATCTCATACCTCTCAACAATCAGAAACTGAAGCTTTCTTTGTTCTCTCATGATCTTGAGAGGCTGCAAAATGCCAAGTTTTCAGACAGCACCCTTGTAAAGTCTCTGTTCTCTTTGTTTTTATTTCAGCGTCTACAAACAAAGATTTGTATTTATGAGAATTTATGGTTTATTCTAGGCTTCTTCTCATTATTTTAAGATCTTGTTACTCGGACACAAAGCACTAGAGAGAGAACTTACGGAAACAGTATGCAGTGTGAAAAGGGAGATCTTTTTTCTTGAGAGTGTTCAAATCTTGGAATATGTGGATAGCATCTTTTTGTTCCCTGCTGGAGGGGGTACGGACTTGACACGTTTCATGGAGGAGTTAAGCAGAGTCATGAGGCTGAGATTGCCTGGCAGTGGAGAAGTCATTATCACAACATAGTAGCTGCTGGCAGTGGGTCTCACTACGATTGTGATCAGATCTAGCAGTGTGCTCTGCAGGCCCTCCTTTCCAGTGAGGATGATGTTTGTTTTCTGTGCTGGTTGCTTGCTTCTTTTTTTCTCCTTTTGCCTTGCCTGAAGACCTCTTTGGAATAAACAGTGACATGCCAGAAACCTTTCTTATCACAATCATACCTATAATAAAAATAGATGGCACTGAGGATCAAAAATGATGGAGCAGAACAGACAGTGGGATCATTAACTCTAGGTTAAGACCTGGGCAGGATGCTGTGCCTCTGGGCTGGGGCATTGGGGTGTGCAGCAGAGCGGTTAGCCATGACATCTGACGTTTCATCTTGAATCTTTTAGTCTATAAATGTTTGACCCGGTGTATTTATCAACTCACATAAGATTAAATACTGCTTGGTAATTAATTTGGCAAGGAGCAGAAATCTATCAATAATTTCAGTGTGTGAATATATACATGCTTTGCTATCGCTGTTTCTCAAGCTAAAGTCACTTTGACAATATTGATGCAGTCCTTGATCTTCAGTATGAAGTCTTAAATATAAAGATGAATCTGGAAATAAGAATGAGTAAACAACAAAAAATTAAAGTACAACGTAAAATTATTTGCTTATTTATATGTTTTTATTTTTTGTTATCTTAAAATATTGAAAAGCTGATTACTCTGTTAATGGTACTGTGAGAGTTTCTTATTAGTGCAAACAGGAATTGTAGCCCTAGACATTTTGTGCCTTTGGAAATCTTTTCTTTCTCTGCTTTGGAGCTCAGTAATAATGAGTAGTTTTCTATATATGCCATAGCACAGTAATTGTGCTGTTCTGAGTCTGTTATGTTCAGATTAGATTAAACAGAGAAAATTGGTTCTTATCATAATGCTTCATTAAAATTTTAGAAGTAGGACAATACCAAATGAGAATTTGACTTTATTATCTGCAGAAATATGAAGGCAGTTACATTTATGCTATTTATCATATCCAATTAGACTGTGCTCATGAAAACAGAGAAGGGTTAGCCTTCAGTCTCCAGTGTGATGTTTCACAAACATATGTGATATTTTCTCATGCCAACTGCCAGCTGACAGCCTGTGTGTCTCTGAGGTCTGGTTAAGCATCAGCTGGAGAGCTCGTGTGATGCACAGGTACTACTGGCAGTGACAAATCTCACTCCTGAAGAATTAAAGTCTTACATTTTTGTCTTGTTTTTGAAGCTGCTCCTGCTGACTTTAAAGTCAGTGGAAGATTAGCCATTCATTTCACAGTGAGGAATGCCAGACTCTCAAAGTGTACTTTGATTTATTCCTAGGTCTACCTCATAAGTATGATTTTCCATACTTACCCAAACCAGTCTGGAAAACTCCTGGAAGGAGAGTGCTCTAACGATAGCTCTCACTTCTGAAAGTGAGAGGGAAGAAGCCCAAGGGATCACTCTTGGACAGCAGCTCTGAAGTCTTTGCACAGCAGCAAATCTGTTAAGCAATTTAACACATATCCTTTCATCTGGGATGTGCTTTCATGTGTTCTTGAATTTCATAAACTGCCAAATTAAGAATTCAAAAGTAAGTGGTAAATTACAGTCCTTATTTTAACAACCAACAATTAGTCTAGCAAATGACAGGGTTTGATCTGCTGAAGCAGTTTTGGACATCAACAGAAAAATAGTGAGGCAAAATATTGGTCATAATGAGCCTAAGCTCAGAAATTTGTTTATTGTACTGTTAGTGAAAAATCTTTAGATGATGGTAATGCTACAGTATGGTAGTCCTAGACTGGTCTACAGGAAGCCAGATCTCTCCCATGCTCATTATTCTCGGTAGAATGAACAAGAAAAAGTGGGAATGTTTTTCCATGGCTGTGTGGGCTTTGGCTCAGCCAGCCATGTAGCAAGAAGCTCATTTGATGTTCCAATCTGAAGTCAGGTTTTCTGTTGGGCCTCATTTTTCTTCTGTCCCAGCCTACAGGTTTTAGCATGAATAGAGCTAAAGGACTCCTTTCATTAGCTCCTCATCACTCAGTAGCTGTCCTCATCCCCGCAAATCCCAGTGGCCCAACCGGTCTCAGTCTTTCAGAAATCAACCAGTACTTCCCTCAATACACACCTGACCCCAAAATGATATATACCCTTAAAATCTGATGAGAAATGACATTTAAACAACAAACCCCCAACTAATCCATGACAAAAAAATTCAGTTCTGGAAGAACAGACAGCTCTCTATCTGGTGTGTTATGATTATAGCTCCTTTAGATCTGTGTTTCACAAAAACAACATTTTGCACTGCACAATAACAGTTTATGATAAGTTCTGCTAGTACTGAACAGGAGAAACACATCCCACTATCCTGATATAAAATGACCCTGTCAATGATAAACTTAATCTGTTAGAATTTACTTACCTGCAAGGCAAAATATCTAAGATGTCAACATTTTCTTGCAAGAAGCTTTCTAATAAAATGGTATGTCAGAAATGTACCTAATTCCTTTTTAACACTATAAGGAAATGAGTTGGTTATTAATTTTTGCTGGCACACTCCCTTTTTGTGAATGTCAACACTAGGATATACAGTTCTCTGCATTGGTTGCTGTAAGAGAAAAAAAATAGCTGTCTCTGCCTACTGCTCTTTCCCCCCTTTTTTGGAAAGTGATCTACCATTTGTAGAACAGACATACTTGTGCATCCTTTAAAGAAGGTGGGCAGGAAAGAAAGAACAGCCAAATTATGTGCACGTGTCATCCCTGGAAAAATACCTTTTTAATAAAGAGACTCTGTATTGCCACTTAAAACTATAACCTCAACTTAGATTTACATCTTCATGACATCAAGGGATGCATTAAATATGTTGCCACTAAAATATAGAGCACTAGTGAGGTTATCAAATGTACTGAAACTTAGTTTGGAGTCATGGAACTTTAATACAAGAAAGATATTTTTACCCTTTATGGGGAATAGAGATTGGAAATTTTTTCATATTTTTTGAAAAAATTAAGCCTGTAGGAGAACCATCCCTTAATTAAAGTGACACAACATCTGATGGCTCTACTAAATCCGCTCTGGTTTCAAAATTATAAATCACTTCTTAGGTTGAGTTAACAGGACAAACTAATTACTCTGTTCTCTGATTTCAGCACAACCTGCTGATAAACCCCCACTGAACTGAATCTTGTTTTAGTTACACAGTTATAGTTTGTACAAGCTATATTTTTCCCAACCCTCCAATATTCATAAACTTTACTTTTTTAATATGCTATTCAGCCTTCTGAAAGTCCACAGTGCCATTTTGAAGGTGACATATAAATAATTGGCTCATCTCTCTTTCACCACGATTTTAGCTTCCTCATTCTCATCACCTCGTGTCAGATGCACCTTGGCCCTGGTGTGAGCTGCAGGTCACCTCTCCACCCTGCCTGTACCACCCAGGGCAAAGCAGCCTGCTGTGTATAAAGCACCAGGAAGGCTCAGGGTGTGCAAGAAGGTGGGAAGGCCCATCCAGCCCAAGTGTGCATCCTTGCTGGAGCACAAGCAGGAGCAGAGCTGCCTGCCTTGGCTTTACTGGTGGCATCCAGATGGCAGATTTTGCCAGATTGGCTTCTCATTCCTGTTATAAGCAATTATCAGAGACTGCTCTGTTTTTCAACATAGGTTGAATGGTTAGGAATTAAATTGTTCTGATTCTGTGCATTAAAAAAAAAAAAAAAAGTATCCTAATTTATTTTTCCATCACTCAATCTCACAGGTAGTGAACGGCACCCATCTTACATATCTGACCATTGTATACATTTAGTTGAAGTCTTGTGGAATCACAAAAAACTTTTTTTTTTTTTTTTTTAAAGAGCATAGTCATTTAAAATTGTTATTTAGTATCTTAATGAGGGAGCTTGCAGTGTTTAATCTTAGGCTCCATTGCAATTTAAAATGTTGGTATAAACATTGGTATAACAGCCCCAATGTGGACCTTTTGTGATTATCATTTTATATGATTGTCTTGTATGAGAAGAAATTTAACTTCAAAATGCCATTATGAATCATGCAACTAAAGAAAGCAATATAGTTTTGCACTGGAAAATCATGTATAAGCCAACAAAAAATCCAGGATTAGATGGGGACATGTTTTAGTTTATCATAGTGCAGAACACAGAAGTGTGATATACTTGGTCATGCACGTAATTCTGCCACCTTCAGTGAGACTCTTGCAAAGAGTGAATTCTGATTCCACCAATACATGGATTGTAGCATTTCATATAGCAAAGTTCTAATAAACACATTTGTACAACAGGTCCTTGGGATTAAAAAAAATTGTGTATCATAGTGATCTAAAATCTGTCTTGCACAGAGAATCTGTAAGAGTTTTGTGGACAGAGAGAAATGCATTTAAATATTATTATTAACTTGCAAGGAATCATTTCTATCTATAAATAAAATTAATCTTAATAGAAGAAAAAGATTTTTATTATATTTTATAATATGGATACACCTGCTACTTTGACATCCACTCATTCCGCCTGTTTCTTCCTAATTCTTTTTCTTCATTATTCACCCATCGTGAAATCTTCTCCTGGACTCCAGACACCCCTTTTTAATACTGTTTTGATTGTTTGTTTTTATAGATATAACTCTGGACATTCTCGCTACTCTGAGTCCTATACAAAGGTTAATATCGTCTCTTCTGTACACATTTATGCTCTTTCACTCATCTCCTCCCTAGAGAACACCACATTCAACCACACACCATTAGTTCCTGACTTTCTATGGCTCCCATCTCCAAGTTATCAGCTGTTTTCACCAATAAGTATGATTACAAAGTTGAGTCCTTATCGATATGTGGCTACAGCATTTATGTTATTATTTAAATGCTATATAAATGTTCTGTTCATTGAATGCAAGTTCATCCCTAAGCAGGTGTGCACATCCTTTTAACTCTGCATCAGGCTGTGCAAAAGTGCTTTTCAAAAGAATGGTGGACAGATTGAGAACATTCATGACTCATTGATAAAAATACTCATGTTTCTGCTTGTCATACTGATACCAAATATAGGAAATGTCCTCATCTTGGAGGGTTTGGGGGCATAGGCAGTGAAATTCTTTGGGTGATGCTTGCAGCAGCAGCAGGACAAACAGCTCCTGGCAATGCCAGCACAGCAAGGAGCTGCAGGGAGAGCTCCACTTGGCCAAGTCCAGGCAGACACAGGGAGGACTGTGGACACTGATGATTTGTGGTGGTGATGTGCTGGCTGTCAGAAAACAGTCCTTGACCTAAATGGGAGCTCAAGTCAGGCAGAGATGCAACCCTTTGTAAGAGGTGACCCAAGTCTCCAAGGACTGTGTTTGTCCTGTGTGACTCAAGAATACAACACTGTCTCTCTTCCGACTGACTCACTCAGTCACATTGCCCTTTTTCCCATTTGGCACCTTAAAAGTATGCTGCCAGAGCACTGCTACAAATGTAGCATGCTATTTTTTTCACTTGGTTCATAACTAACAGAGGTTTTCACATTTCTGTGGCATTTCACACAGATCATGGATGCCTGATCATATGATTAGTGAATTGCCTATTTAAAAATTTTGTTATCCATACCATTAGAAACAAAATTTTTACTCTCTTCTTTTTTCAAATTTTCCAGTAGACAAAAATAGGACCTAGAGGAAAACCAAAATAAGTGTTATCTAGGGTGCATTCTACCTCAGTTTTAATGCATCTTTGTGTTAGTTAACATGTTTAAATACTAGGATCTTAAAAGCAACAGAAATCCAAACACTCCATGTTATACCTTCTCTTTGCTATGGGGCTACAGACTAAATTTCAGCAGAACTTGTAAGTCATTTCACTCCCTTGGGAAAGTTCATTCTTCCTGGAAAATGCTTCCTTCACTGAAGAATGGTGTCAAATCCCATTTGACCTTAGTGTGAACAAGAAAAGTAGAAAAATCAAAGCTTTCAAGCTTGTTTTCTACCAGTGATGGTGTCCTGCTGTTGCCTTGGGGCTGAGGGACTGTGTGAGCTGCAGAGCACTGCTTTGCTCAGGCTGGCATTGAAGACACTCAGGAACAGCACTCAGGATTACATGTGTAGGACCAGCACAAACTAGCAATGCTGGTGAACCTGTGCCTCTGTACAGGTGACATCTCTTTTTCATCTGTACCTTCAAGCAATGAGCCCCTTGGGACAGAATTATGTTATCATCTGGTACTGCTACTGTCTGGTGCTTTAAAAATAATTCACACTGTGATTTTCTTATCATTTTAATGAGGTGCTATTTCTCTTTTTAATGTACATACAGTGCTTCTGTTCCAGATGTTACAAAATACCAAAAAACAGCCTCCAGTATTGTGATCAGAAGAGGCACAATTAACAAATAAGAAAGGAAGTGAACACCCTGCAAGTTCTACATCTGAGAGAAGATCAAACCCATTGTGTGCAGGAGTGACAAAGCAGTGGCAGAGCACAGGAATGACAACAGAGCTACGAATGTACCTGATAGCATGCTTGTGAGACTGCAGTTGTTCGTTCCATAACAAGTGAGTGCTGCATTGAACTTAGGATTCTGAGAAAGATGAGAAAAACTTTTTTGACACATTAGATGGGTGTCTCAGGCTTTAGGGTGGAAAGTTGCAATTGTAAGATTAAAACTTACAGCCCTCCTAGAGACACTGAAGTGAATTATGATAACTTTTACAGGTCTCTGTCACAAGTCTGTTGATCTTTTGTCAGTTTAATTGCTGACTTTAATAAACTGGCTTGTAAGAGGTTTCTTTTATTCTCAGATATTACTTCCTCTTCAGCTCTGATCATTATTTGCAGTAAATAACAATAAATATAATCAAAATTTATTTAAACCCAAAAGAGTTAATGGTTTTCTCTGACTCATGTGATCAAGCCCATGATTGCACAACTGCTGATAGTCACTGGTTATTCATGGAAAGGTCTGTGAATTCCAAATGTTATTGCAATGCCTTTTTGTTAGAAAATGTTTATTGTCTATCCTCACAATTAATTCATTTTATGCTGCTTATTCTGCAACCAGAAATGAGATTATGACTGTTGTTTGTGATGTAAAACATCACTTGGAAATTTAATCACCGAGAGTAAACAGTTTTAGAAAATTATGTGTAAAGATAACTAGCACCACAGAAATGCCCCATTGGAAATTCAGAGCCCATTCTTTGTTATCTAATCACTATAGACATACTTGGACTTAATTCAGAAGTCTTCTGCTGCATCTGACTCTGGAGCTCGTGCCCATATGAAGCCACAAGGGATGGAGAGTGAGTTAGTGAGCAGATCTGATTCTGAGTAAGTCAAGCCTGCAAAGAATTTGCTTGGCTATGTCTGCCCTTACCAGCATCTAATCAATACACTTACAGGAACAGGGACCCCTGAAGAAATGATGAACTGAAAAAGCAGATTAACTCTAATAGAGTTTATTGACTTCCAGGAGTCCTGGACTAGGCAGAAGCATGCAAATCGAGCAGGGTAAGGTCCAGGCTATTGTGGGCACCTGTGCATGCCTGGATCCTGGGAATAGTTACCTATATGCAGAGTCACTGCCTGACATGTGGAGATTTGAGTCTGGTATCTCAAATGCTGGACCAGTTGTAGGATTATTTTCAAAACAGGGGCCTATGGCTCCTTTTTAAATCAGTCCGGATTAACCTCTGAATCTGCAAATTGAATTAGCTGTTTCTCTCTCTACAGCTATTATCAAACCAATCACCACATCCCACAGGCTGCATATGTAAAGTGTGTGTTACTGGGAAAGGCTCACACCTGGCATAGGCTGAGTACTTTCAAGATCCATTTTGAAGGAAGTACTTAGCACCTCACTGATGCATTGCTAGTTATTTTGCTTTCTGTTATGAAAGTGACCTCTGTTAAGGACTGAGTAATGCTGTTTCAAGGTTTGACTCTATATTTAGAGGTTAACACAGATAATTCTCATAAGTGCTTTAATTAAACTCTTATTCTTAAAAGATAATTTGCAGTGGGTTAGCTACAGTGGACTGCTTCCATTGTAGAGAAACCTTCAAGGTGGAAAGAATAATAGTGAAAATTTCATTTTCTCCCTTTGAGTGTAGTGGTGTCTGGCTGCTGTACGGGGCCAACACTGAGTATAGACTAAGAACTCAACATAATGCAATTCTCTGAGGGAAAAACGAGACTCCATTCTGTTAAACAAAGGCTTTGCATGAGCTTTTCTGCAGAATGAGCAGCTCCTTTTTGGACTCTGCTAGAGAAACACTTTTTCTTAGAAATAATATCCTTTGCTCCCTCATTTCACTTTTTAAAATCTTATTTGCAGTAGAAACAGAAAACTTTATTGTTTTTGAAAACACTGAAACTTTTAATCAAAAGAAAGAATGAAGAAAAAGAAAAATAGCATCAAAGCTGAAATATTTTAATGGATGTTTTATATCTTATGCCTTTTTGGTTTAAAAGAAATGCTTTCTCCCTTGAGACAGTCTTTCAGGAAAAAAAAATCTGAACAGAACCGTCACTTACCTTAAAAATATAGGGTGGTAACAGCAATCTTAGGCTTTACTCTATAACAGTAATTTAACAAAACTGACAATCTCCTGCTGATTCACTGCTGATATGGTCTTGCTACTAGGCAATTGTCTTAAGTTCAAAGCAGAGGAAAACTTTGAGCTTTGAGGACTGCATCATGGTGTCACAAGTCCTTTCTGCTGGTGCTGGCATTCTGCAGAAGGACTAGTGCACCTGGGAGCCTTTAGTCAACTGGCTAGAGGAATATTTAGGCATGTAACCAATCAAGACAACCCTTGGTCAGTGGAATAATGAAACTTACCCAAGAAGACAACGCTCATCTCTAACTTGAAGAGTTGAGTGTTTGCCTTTGATCTCCTTCTCACAAAACAACAGGCTAATTTTCATAAGGCACAGGATAGACAAAAAAAATTAAGTTTAGAGACTTTTATTGTACCCTTGGCGCCTTGTTCTCACTTGGATACCACCATGCAGGTAGAAATATGCACAGAATAATAAATATTAAGCTTTATTTTGTTTCCAAGTTAATTTTCCTTCGCTAGAATATGCACATGGTTCTTTGGAATCAGGGTTTCATCCTGGAGAACATTATCAGTTTGTTGGACTGGAAATAAAAAAAAGGTGAGAGAACACCATAAAAGATTAAATTCTTTTCCATTTATCTTTTTTGAAGACACCAAACTTCTTCTGAAACAATTCCAAAACTCCTGAAATGGAATTTTCATATGTCAGTAATAGAAAATTTACAACTAATAACTTTGGGGCAAGGAAGAAGGTAAATATTTTCTAGTATTTGATTTGTTAAAAAATCAGTTTGTGAAGGAAAAGTTGACTGAAATAATTTTTATTTCTTGTGTTTTGTACTTTTCTGGCCTATTTTCTGATAGAAAAGCCTTTCTTACCCAGTCTATCAATAACTTGGATAACTGTCATTTTGATAATCATACCTGAGTATCAAAACTGTTGTTACAAACCCCATCTTTTTATGGATTCATTATTATTAATAAGGAATATTTTTATTCCTTATTCCTCTTTTGTTCTATTGGATTCTTTCCTGTGTTTTCACTGACTGTGTTATTGTGTATGACTTAAATTTATCTCTGCTCATGCACAAAGGTAGCAGAAGGCATCTTGGTAAATGAATAAAAAGTAGTCCATCACAGTACTCACCGAATAAGATACCCATGAAGAAGTGTTCAGAAAGTGGCAGAAGGGAAGAGCTAGGACATGATAACTGGAATCAGAGAAAGACAAATGAGCTGCTGAAAACTGATTAGAATCAAAGACTGTTGAGGAAACGTGCAGCGCAGGAGTGAGAAGCAATCAAACCAGAGATAAGCAGGACCATAGATATCCTCTGTTCACTACAGTGGAATCTAGGTGTCAAAAGTGGGAGGAAAAAAAAAAAAAAAAAAAAAAGAGGCAAAACCTCCCAACTAATGTGGATTATTAACTAAGAAAAGTACTATCAAATATTTGCAGTCAAACACTCAGGGTAAAATGACCCTAGAAGGAAAAAAGAGAAGTGTTGGTTTGGCTATGCTAAATGCCATCCCTGAATGAAATATGAAACAATGCAGGAAGGCCTAACAGCCCTCCTCCACATACTCCCTCCTCCCTGCCTCCCCAAAAAGAAAGAAAATAAAATCTGCACAACTTAGAACTTTTTAAAGCTGCCATTTAAAAAAAAAACAACCTCTATAAATGAGCGTTGCCAACTCATCTATGGAACTGTAGAGTGGCAGGAAAATGCTGATAAAGTTTGAAATTGCACTTCATAAAATTAAATCAGTTGGCTTGGCATGGTCCTATAGACAGGAAATACAAGGTTAAAATTCTGAGATAGGTACCTAGATCTTGTCATGTTGGCGGGATTTAAGAGCATCCAGTATCACATACTGTAAATGTGGACTTGAAAAAAGCCCTCATCCCTCTTACCATTCTCAGAAAGATGTCCTGCCCCTTCTTTAATACAAATAGTGATTTTCTGTGAGGAGTCTGTTAGGGGCATGGCTACTGGGAGAGACACCATCTCATTAGATACTGTATTAGCAATCCACACACAGTCACAAGTCTTTAATCATAGCAGGGCTCACTTTCATCTTGTGGGTAGTGCCCAGAAGTTTAATGAAAGAAGAGTTGAATGGTTTGTTATTCCACATGCATTTTTACTGATGCCTGTGAACAAAATGTTCTATTTTCATAAACCAATGCCAAAGAACTTCTCCTATAGTCTTCAGGAGGGCCAACTAAAAAGCAAGTGTTCAAACATGATGTATATTATATTTTTTCCTCTTTGTGTTTCCAGACTTCACTCTTGAATTTCATTTTGCTCAGTAGAGAGGAATGGCTGAGCTTAAAATTTACCATAGATACATATGGCCCTGCCTATGAAAAAATATTGCCTTCCTTCAATGGTAACTAATGTAGGGGTTAACAGTACCTCAACCTATTGCTACAGGGGCAAACCAGTAATATTCCAACAGCAAAAGTCTTCAGGCAAACTTCTCCACTCATTGCTTTATCTCCTGCATGCAGCTATTTCTGATTTTTTTCCTTCCTCAGCCAGATGAAGTGTCCCATGCAGTATGACTTTGCCTGTTTCTGGACATGGATCACTGCAGTCTCAGGAGTTTTATCCTTGTGACTAAATGTGAGCCTCTCCAGTGCAGGACTAAGAGCTAGTCTTATCACTTAATACTCCATGGAGTTCATCTAGTTTATATAGTCAGTAATGTATCTAATGTAATCCATCTCATCCTAAAGTCAGTGCCTGTGTTTTCTGAATGAATCATGCTCTAAACACCATTACTCTAAGGACATCAGCTGTGTTGCAGATCCCTACACTGCCATTTAAAAAAGATTAATTCTGCAGTAAGATTTCATTGTACCACAAAACTGATCTATACACCTATTCATACTGCTCTCCAAATCCTGTTATGGGCAAACAGGGAGCACAATTGACATATAGACAAAATTATTTATCGTTAGTCTCATTAAATTCTTGACACACAAAACAAATAGTTATTATTAGCCCAGACACAATAATAGTAAGGACAGTCATAGTCCAAAGGAACACAGGAAAAAAAACCAAAGAAAGCCACCTTATTAACAACAGAGTTAAAATATTAATTTAAAAACCCTCAAAACATGCAAAGGCCAAATTTCTTCTTACCTACCTGGTTGTTTCACTGATGTTATGGTCACTCATTCTCTGAGTCACCATGTCACAGCTTCAGAGTTCTTCCAGAAGGGGATGAGGATATCAAGAGTCATTGGTGCCCTGGAGGCTTTGCCCAGAAGGGGTTTCAATATTGGTCACATAGACGCTTTTGTGGTGCTGCGGTCTCCGAAGGGACTATTAATCTCATGTTGCCTGACACAACATATATGTGTGTATATGCTCTTTCCTTTCATTGCTTGTCATTTCTGTTTCAGTTTTCTTTGTTGTCGCTGATTTTCAGGGCTCCACTCCTGCTGTGACCAGTGGCAGCCACTGTGATTTGTGTTCGCTGTAGAGGCCCTCTGATATATACCGGTGTTGGTGCTCTTCCACAGCACATTCTATTCTAAAATTTCTGCCACAGAACACAACTACTGGGTATTGTTATTAACAATAACCGTTAACCACATCGTTGCACAAAATTAAATGAAATTGAAATCAATTTAGGGAACATTTACATAGTTGCCAGGCAATTGCTATCACAGTTTAAACAAGCTAAACCAGGCTCAAGACAAGTCAACATCAGTCCTGGAGTCTATTACCGCTACTAATGGCAATTTGCATTTACCTGCTACAAAAGGGAGCCGCGGGCTGCAGATGGAGTGGGGGTGGAATGTGGCTGCTGGAGCAATGCATAAGCTGCAATGAGAACTACTGTGAATTGTTTTGGCTGTGCAAAGGCTTGGGGGCCTGTAGGGCACATCCTACAGTTGGGGTTGGAGTTAGGATACTGTTCATTTTTAGTATGTGTGTATGATTCAGTGACATCGCTGCACCGAGAGTGTCCACTGCTGAGAGTCCCTTGCCTTTGTGCAGCTTCGTTTTCTGGTGCAGTGCCAACCATGTAAATTCTTCACAGAAAAAGATAACAAAAATGCAGCGGGGTCAACCTCTTTTAAAATGTCCTTGTCAAAGTTATTGAACACCAGCCAAGCCTTTCCTCTTTAATCAGTGGAAGCTGCCATTTGAGTTATGATTGTAACCTTTGCTTTACCGTGTTCAACTCCCAGTGGAATCCCATAGAAACTGTGTTATAGCCATGGGAAATTTATGTTACCTTCTTTTGCTTAAGCTTTGTTTCTTTAGGTTCTTGCTCTCTTACATTTTAACCTCAAAATAGAAAAATATTATCCCAGTTAATCTCATTCATTTTAACAATAATTTCATCAAAACTCCCTTAATTTTTATCAAATAGTTATAATTTAGATTTCTTCTTGCTCTAGTCAATTGTTTTTGTCAATCTGAAAACGACTGCCTGCATATCTAATTCTCCTTATGATAGCTATTGGCTTAAGAAATTTTCAGGAGAAATTTTTTTGACATAAAGAAAAATCAAATCTGTTGTGAGTTTGCATCTCTTCTTTTTGCCAAAGTGTACCAAAAAATGTATCCCTCAAATAATACCATTCCCAAATGACTCAACATTTTATTATGTTATTTTTAGGTGCATATTTTTTAATTTTTTCTGTTCAGAACAACTCAGCTTTGAAGCTTCTTTTAATGTAAACACTACTCTCACTGGTGTGTAAAAGTAATAATTTAAGACACCAGCTCTCAAGCAGCTCTCAGAAGAGTCTTTGTAGCATATTTTCTATAGTCCACAACAGCCACCACATGACTCCCTTCTGTTTTATATTTCAAAAAGTGGGACTCATCTCAGGGAAGAAAGAAACAACTGGATATCTTCCTAGAGACAAGGGTCATTGGTGCGGCTGAGGTTGCATGAGCCAGCAGCTACATATCACTTAAAGGGAAGAAGAGAACCAAATAGAACTAGTATCCTAGAACTTTTTCCTGGTTTAGTAAATTTAAAAAAAAAAAAAAAAAAAAAAAAAAAGAATGCAGATATTATAGAAAGTGAAAAAAAAAAAGCCACAAAGAATTCTCGTGTCATTAAAGACAATGAAAATACATTAAAGCCTTTTCTTGAGTCATAGATTAGTCTAAGTTATGAGAAACACTGAGGAAGGTGAGGCATATGACAGTTCCCCCATTAAAACAAAAAACAACATAAAACAAACAAAACCCCTTTTGGAAATGCTTAAGAGTTTTGGAATCCAAATGGAAATACATGCATCCACCTGAATACCTTCCAGTATACTCTTGTGTGTCAAAAAAAAAAAAAAAAAAAAAAAAAAAAAGGCCTTTGAAATCATGCTCGCAGGTGTTTCAGACTCAGATTTCTCTAAGTTTCTACGTGAATTGTTAATCATAATGCTTCCTATTATTTGTGAGAAGATATTTTGCTGTCCCACACAGAGCATGAGTGACAGGTTTTTCTCCCATCATTTTATATGAATAATGAATTGTTTCAATGTGCAGATAAAAAGGACATAATTTAGAGCTAGTTAGCATTTCCAGACTGTGCTTTATCTATTTTTTACTGGGTGGAAAATGAGCCCATATTTTACTGCAGTCATTTCTACTCCCAACTTCTTTTTAGAATTTTTCAACACAGAGTATTTTCTTCAAAAACTGTCTTGGACCATGGTGTCTGTGGTTTTGTCTTTGTTTATTTGATTGTTTGTTTGTTTGTTTGTTTTTCTTCTTCTTCTTTTTCAATCTGGTCTAAATAAACTGTTTCTGAAAAATTGGTATTTAAATTCTGAGATTTGGGCTATATTTTTAAGAAGAAATGTAGGTTCTTAATATCTTGATTAAGTCTATGATATCTCTCTTCTCTCTTGAGTATATCATC
Source organism: Hirundo rustica (assembly GCF_015227805.2). Taxonomy (NCBI): domain Eukaryota; kingdom Metazoa; phylum Chordata; class Aves; order Passeriformes; family Hirundinidae; genus Hirundo; species Hirundo rustica. Next base: position 35,691,660 of record NC_053452.1, read on the forward strand.
AAGTCAAGGGAAAGCTTGTGCCTTGAATTTAAGTGGAGAAAAATGTATGAAAACTAAGGCAGAAACCCATTTGGAACTCTAAGATGTTAAAATATAAAGAAGTATTGACCATTGCAGAAGTTACATACAATGAAATTATTTCAACTTTTTTCATACTCCCACTGTTCTGAGTTATTTTGTCCATTATTTATGGACCTCTTATTGTAGGTGTTGAGTTACCCTTTCATTGTTTAGTTTGGTGAGTAATTGACTTTGTCTCATACTCCTGCTGCAATCCCAGAAGCCTGATGTTCATTGTTGATTTTTAAATTTTTTCTCTCTTTTTTTTTTTTTCCATATTTCATTCTCATTTTCCACTGTTATATTTTACATATCCACTAGTTATTACACCTGTGCACCATGGGTTTTTAAGCTTTTTGTACCAGAGCAAGAGAGTGACATTTACAAAAGATGGAACAAATTAAAACCAAAATAAACCACAACAAACTCCCAGAAACATCAGGCTTCAGCCTGATTTGTTTGTCACTATTTCTCCATTGTCTTCAGTATCAGAAGTATTCTTCAGCACCAGAATCCCTTAACATTCTGTAATTTTCCAACTGATATGCAGAAGAGTCTCATCTTTTCTCCCTCTTAACAAAGACGATGGAGAAACTATATAAAATGTACTCTAACAAGGTACTTCAAAGAATCATCTAAAACTGGTACCCTTTGCTAGAAATTGAGTAAGTCTAGGTGCTTCTGAGGAAGATGTAAGAAATACTAGATAACGATGAACTGACTTGTCATAATGACCAATTAGTAGCTGGCTTGTGAACCTAAGCAGCAAGGTTGGTATTCAATCATCTTATTGTTTTTAACAGCTTTTTTTCATATTGCTTTCCCCCCTACTTTGTTTCTCTGCAGCAGCACTGACTGTGCTCATTATCTTCATAAATGCCTATTGTTGTGCCCCCTGAGAAATTTTTTGCCTTACTATGTCCAAGAAGTATATTTATAAGCTAGTTATGCAGTATGTTAAAGTGGCAAGTCTTTTTCTCAGTTTGTCCAATGCTGGATAAGTAAGAGATAAAGATCAGTGCAAAGTAGTCACAGAAAAACTATACAGTATCAGGAACATCAGAAAACTCAGGAACAGAACAAGCTAGAGGACATTTCTCCATCTTATCCAAGGATTTCCAGCTTTTGATACTGGAAATCATAATCACTGCCATAAACATCAACTTTTATGCCTCTGAACTCCCACAGGAAAGCTGTTCTCGCTTTTATGCTTAGGAGTAGAAACTGGCTTCACACTTCCAGTGTAAATTTATTTATGGACAATGCTTTTCCCTTTGACTAGTTGGTTGGTTTTTGTGTTTTTTTTTTAAATTCTGGTTTGCTCTTCAGACAATCTTGCAAAATGCTCTTGGATCCTCACTCAGTCTTTGATTTACTAAACAAGTTGAACTTTTCCTAGCCTCCCCTCAACAGATCACCCACCAAGTTTATCTTTGCTTACCTGGTTAGAAAATGGTTTGTGGTAGGACCTGTGGATTTGTGCAAAATTCTGGTAAAGCATTATCAATATCTAATAAAATATTTCAATCACATCCACACATCTACTAGAGATAGCTTTTTTACGTAGTGTCTTCCTGTTTATAATTTTCCAGTAAGTTTATTCTTTGTGCTCTTATTGACTTTCTTTTGATGTCTGTCATTTTTTTGTTCAGGATTCAGATTTTGCATAGTTTTTTTAAAATTATCAACCTAATAAAATTCTTGGTGCCCTCTCAATAGTTTCTTGATACAGTTAACTTTACATTCCTCTTCTTTTATTAAAGTTTCCTTTTTTTCCCTAAAGAATATCAGGAGACAGAACTACCTTTATGCTTTCATTTTGTTTAGATTAATTTAATCACAGGTCATTCTGCTTGACTTAATTTTCTATAGCTGTGTTTCTAGTGTCCTCATTACTATAGGTAACTAAATTTTGATTTCTTTTCAGCTAGTACCTGATAGGAAAAATACCTCATCTTATGTCCAGGCACATTTGTACCCAAATTACTGTAATTTCTGTCTCTGTACCTGGAAAGTTAGATCCTCCCAGAACAGGAAAAAAAAAAAAAAAAAAAAAAAAAAAAAAAAAAAAAAAAAAAAGGTTGATCCTTTAGTTCTTAAATTCTATTGCCGAGATTTTCATCCATAAAGTTGTAAAATCCTGTGAAGTCTGTACTGGAGTCCTTAATTTCCCTTTCGCAGATCAGAAATATTCTACTGAAGATTAGTTGTGGCTCTGCACCTTCCTCATTCTGGCATCATCATTCCAGCTGAAATCTGGCAATAGCTTTTCTCATTGGTAAGATCTGGATTCTTTCCCTCTCCCACTAGCATCCATTTCATCCTCAAGTCCAGATTCAAGTCTTCAAGTTTCAGTCTCATGGACCCACTGAACATGATCTCTTCTACAGCAATGAGCTTTGAAAGCACGATCAGATCAAATTCAGATGCTAGGGATGTTACATTGCCTTATTGATAATCATTTGTCCAACATTTTCCTTTAATGCCGTGTCTTCTTTTTATCACTCCCAAATCAAGGCCAATGCCAAATAGGACTGTGTTACCTCCGCTGAGGCGTAGTGACCTGGTTCAGGAACGACACGGCAGCCACACCCAGGCTGCTCGGACCACCAGCTCACAGACCAGTGTGGTGGACGGCTAATGGCGTTTATTAACTGGTTACATGGAGTTATAAAACCTCTGTTTGCTACATCACATCCGTCTGCTTACGTTACAGGTTAGGTGTTGCTTACCTTATCAAGGACACTAAACAACTAAGAGTTGAGGGAGGGGTTTTGTCTGCCCGTACAACGCGATATCTTCCGACCGCCTGTCCCTAATCTCCCACAGGACTGGAAGAGGATAACAAGTGATATTTTCATTACAGCTGGGATCAATTATTATGGCTCATTATTTTCAGATATTTTAACTTGACTTACTATAAAATGCTAGGTCATGTGAATGCTCCTGCTCCAGTGGTTCCTAGAGAATATTGACTGTCTGATATTCTATTCCATTATTTTTCATCAGTCACTTCACTTAGAGTTCTTAAATTTATATTTTCCCTAAACAACAGTTCTTTGTGAATGACTTTTGCCTTACACTCCAGCAGCTAGCTCTCCCTGGTGTTCTGGCACATAAAAATCAATAGAGGTTCCGCAAGGGTAGCTCATGCCACAGCGACTTTGCAAATCCTCACTGCCTCAGGTCCAGCTTCTCAGAAAGCAGACTCCATATCAGAGGTAGGGGCTAGGACTAGCATCACAGCTGCAAAGCAGTCTTCCAATTAATTTGTACTACACTTATCACTCTAGTGCATGAACACCTTGCATGCTCCCTCTGTAGATTTTTATTCCACTCTGAATTGAATTGGAGAAAATACACTTGGCTTAGATGTTAATTGCTGACAGACAAGACAAAAAAGTAGATGAGGCAGATATAATGGGGGCACAATGTAATGTTATCTGGCTAGAGGATTTTAGGAACTCTTCCTAATAAATGTGTGCTCTACCAGCCCATCTCATTGAAGTACTGTTGGGAAGAAGGTTTCCCTTTTTCTGCCAAAGGACAGCTAAGCATGTTGTCAAAGAGGACCGACATATTTTGTTAAAGTAGTGCCGCAAGCCAAATCTTTTCTTTTTCAAGGAAAATAAAAAGAATTGTCATTACAAGGGTGAAAACTGCTCGTTAAAACAAAAATTTGGGGACAGGAGATATGGATTCTCTTCCTGATGCCAATACAGTGGGCAGTTATGACTTCAGACTTTCTATTTATGGTCTGGCTTGCAGAGATCCCATTCACTTTATCTGGAGCAGGTATGCTCAGCACCTTTGAAAATTAGGCTTCCTAATTGTTTTGTGCTCTAGTTTCCCTATTGTGAAATGAGGAAGCAAACAAGAAAATCTAACTCACAGCTTGTATAGAGCACTGGAAGAGGCTCCCCAGGGAAGTGTCAGGCCAAGCCTGACAGAGTTCAGGAAGTGTTTGGACAATACTCCTGGTCACACGGTGTGACTCTTGGGGATGGTGCTGTGCAAGACCAGGAGTTGGACTCGATGATCCTTGTGGGTCCCTTCCAGCTCAGGATATTCTGTTTCTGAGAAAAGTCATAGCAACTACTCTGGAAAAGCTGTTCTTGCTGGGCTGAGCTACGTATAACAGATGCAATATTCCTAAGAATGATATAATGCCAGAGCCCTCCTTTCACTGATCTTGCCCTTGCCCTTGAAGTTTTCCAGGCTATAAGCCTCTTCAAGCTTCTGAATTGAAAGGTCCTTGATGTACTCGCTGCAAATAGGATCTCATGAAGCAGGTTTTAAAACAACAAATCAGTCTCCAATGGCTGCTCATTTCATAAAACTGTTAAACATTTCAGGCTGTAAATTTTTTTATATTTCACAGGCCTTGCTTTTAAAGCTTTCAAGTTCCTGATTTGCAGGGAGAAGCTAGTATTACTATCCTAAAGCACTTGTATAATATTAAGCTGATAAAATTGCTTTAGGTTTGGTGATATATAAAGAGATAGATCATTCATCCCAATGTGCTGGCTGGAAGAAATACAGACCCACCATTTGTGAAACAATATTTGTTGGCAGATTATCTATTAACCCACAATTAACTCAGTCAGTTTAGGATCTGAATTCAATCTTACATTGTAAATAAGAGACAAAAATGCATTTTTGTATTGGGATTGTCAACAGTAATATTTTGTGGAGATTCTTGGCTGTAAAATTCCCTATTTTGCAGGCTTGTATTTATATTGTTATCGGTGCTGGCACTGCACAAAACATTTAACTGTTTCGATCTCTGCAGCAGAAGCATGTTTTATACGGCATGGTGTCTTCCAGATATCCACCTTTCTCCTTGCTTTGCTGACTACATCTTGCCTGACAGAGGAAGAAAAGGGAAACCATCATGTCATTATCGAATTTTAGCGACCTGGTGCAGCTGCAGGTGGGTATCTATCTGCTGTCTCTCTGCAGGTTGTTTCCAGCCAAGCCCTTGTCATTTTGCCACAAGTGGGCAGTAATTAACTGTTAATTGAAATCACAAGAATCTCAGCTCACTCAGTCCTGGGTGAGGCTCGTAACCCTCAGCTTGCCCTTTTTTTGGCCCTGCCTCACTATCTGCTCTAGGAAGGAACCTGGCAGTTAGTGCCAATTTGCTCCGACATTCCTATAGAAAGTGATGTCTGCGTGGGAGTTTGGGAATGTGCATGTTTCTGATTGAGGCTCAGCGCAGAGTGACACCCAAAGCAACACCTTTCTTTTAGAGCCACTGCTATTGCGGGTTCAAGCCTTGTATTCTGCTCCCAACAACTTAAATAAGAAACTGAAGGAAAAATTCTATGTAACAAGGTATTTGCAATATTGAAATTACTGTGGTTCTTACAAAGACAAAAAACTCCAACAGAAAAAAATTAAGCAAGCCAATTTGTCTTTAGTATGATTGGGAAGGCTCTGGGGCCAAAGTTGCGCTGTGTTAGTACATTGTTTTATTGCACTTTTTTATCTTAAACAATGGAATATTTGCTTCCATTAAGTTGGATGATATATGAAAACAATATCTTTTAAAGTCCAGGTTCTTGTCTTTTTCATTGTGGGAATATTGTCACCATGCTGTTTTGGAAAATTGAGAATGGTTTTACCTCACTTCAGTCTCTTTTTTAAACTAGGAGGTGAATTATGACTATGTCACATCGCTGGTAATACTTTCTAACAAAAAGTGATACATGAATATGACATGCCTCCCTTAGCACATGCCAGCCAGGGAAATTAAATGCTAAGAGAAGTTTGTCTCAAGTTAGTGTGTCTTGAGATGTGCTGACAGCAGGTGTTGAAAGCTTCCAGAGTCCAGGCAGGAAACAGAAGAACTGGAGTATGTGAGAACTGAACCTGGAAGATGCCTGAATTACAGGTGTCTGCAAAACTGTTTCTAGGAAGCTATAGGAATACATGTAGTCCCATTATGGAAAAAAATGACAACTCTCATAGTTGGAGATGGTGGGAGACCTCATCTCCTCACCTCAGAGCTGAGATTTATCCAGAAGGGAGGTCAAGGCCAGCAATAACTTCTTTCCTCCTGGGCAAGCAGTGTCCACTAGCTTCTATAGGAACAATAAGTTTTTTCTTCATCCCGTTATAGACATTTCTCTGTCACTGCTTTGCTTATAATGGTGTCTGCTGCCAAAACAGCCACCTGAAGCAGTCTGTGCACAGCCTGCACACACAGAGACAGGACACTTGAGAGGAGACCTTTTTTTCCACTTGAGGCTGCCTACATCATCTTCTCTCTGTCCATATAGCCCTGGGCACATCTGGACCCCATAGTCTACTGGAGAGCAGCTGGCTGTTTTCCAGAGGTGCTAAAGCTCTTCTCTGCATGGACAGGTCCAGTGTGATCAAAAAATTCTCAGCACATCCAGAAATCAAGATTATTTTATTCTGTAGTCCCACCCCACTGTAGTGTCATGTCTCATTTGCTCTCCTGACCACCTCTGCTCACTGAGCAGATGTCTTCAGTGATCTGTTCATGGTGGCGCAGCCAGTGTACTACAATTTTGCTTGGAAATAGGCAGCAACAGAGGGTGCAAAGAAGGTAAGAGAGTTATCTGCCATTAAAGGGAACAGGGCCCAAGACCAGCAAATATCTTCCCTTCCCCTTCTCTTCCCCTCCCCTCTCCTTCCCCTTCCCCTTCTCTTCCCCTCCCCTCTCCTTCCCCCTCCCCTCTCCTTCCCCCTCCCCTCCCTTCCCCTCCCTTCCCCTCCCCTCCCTTCCCCTCCCTCCCTCCCTTCCCCTCGTCCCTCCCTTCCCCTCCGTTCCCCTCCCTCCCTCCCCTCCCCTCCCCTCCCCTCCCCTCCCCTCCCCTCCCTTCCCCTCCGTTCCCCTCCCTTCCCCTCCGTTCCCCTCCCTTCCCCTCCGTTCCCCTCCCTTCCCCTCCGTTCCCCTCCCTCCCCTCCCCTCCCCTCCCCTCCCCTCCCCTCCCCTCCCCTCCCCTCCCCTCCCCTCCCCCCCTTTTTTTTTTCTTTTTTTTAAATTTGACAGAAAGATAGTTTGGGGAATTCTGAAGCCAAACAAGTAACTAATAAATAGACAACCAGATAACAACAGGTTAGGATTAAGGAAACACTGGAAGGAAACAAAGAAGTTCAGATGAAGCAAGAACAAAGATTGCATAAAAAGAAAAAAGGAAAGGAAAAAAGTTTTAAATATATATAGGAAAGTTTTAAATGTATATAGGCAGTCTGTGTGCAATTTCAGGTGGCTTCTCAGGAAAATGAACAAGTCAAGTAATTGAAAGCAGAAATGAAATTGCAAAGGATCACAGGATTTCAAATTAAGTGAACAAATTGTGTGGGGGAGGGGTACAGACCATACAATACAATAGCTTGAATTGGCAGACAGCTTATAACAGTGGTTCTGAGTGAATGACCCTTCATCTCCTGTGACAAATTGAAGATAATGCCAGCATTTCATAGTCATTTCACTTTTATTATCACCAAAAGTTTAAGCCAGCATTCTATTACCTTGAATGTCTTTATGGTGTCAAGTTAAGCTGGACAAGAAATGAACTTGATGACAAATTTGCTGACTCTGAAGAAGAGGGTAAAAGAATAAGGTAAAACATTTAAGATTATCAGAAATTTAAGGAAATAAAATAATAAAAATGATTCAAATAAATTTGAATTGAACAAAAGAATATTTCATTTTATTTTGAATCATTTTTGATAGATCTAATTTTTTTTTTCAAAGCTGTATGTCAATAGAGAGAACTGCAATGCTATTTCAAGTGATCATTATTTTACTTTTTGAAATGTCAAAAGGTTATGACAATTTTGAAGCAAAACATTTTTACCCATGAACAGCTTTCCTCTTGTTTCAGAGGAACATGAAGCTTGCCTCTTTCAGTTGTCCTGGCCAGCAGTTGTTCCTGATTTGGGTCGTAACCTGGCTTCAAAATGTGTTGGCTGTTTGTACAATATCTCAGCCAAATTTGGTGTCAAAAGTCCAATCTGTACCTAGCCCCTGAAGCCTAAATATTCATGACAATGATTAGGATGTGACTAAGTCTGTCAATACACAAATGTGTGGCACAGCAATAGCAAAAATAAGTAGGAACAAACTAAAGTCAAAATAATTTAATTAATCGAAATAAGCCACCGGCTACTGTGGTGACTGTATTAGTACTATACTCAGTTTTCTGTATTCTTCTTACCTCCCAAATAAATCCACTTTTTTTAATTTGAAAGAAAGATAGTTTGGGGAATTCTGAAGCCAAACAAGTATTGAATAAATAGACAACCAGATAACAACAGGTTAGGATTAAGGAAACACTGGAAGGAAACAAAGACGTTCAGATGAAGCCTCCCAAATAAATCCACTGCTTAAACTTGTGTTTGGCACACATTGTACAACATGAAAAAGCATTTTTTGCCTAAGAATTCTGCATCTTAAGAGGCAAGGGGTGCTGTGGGACAATAGCTCTTAGGTGCTACCCTGCATCCCAGATTTAAAGCAAGATCCTGATTCTCTGTCTTATCCTTCTTCCTCCACTTCCTTATGAAGGCGCTTTCCCTGGAAGTGTTGCCTCCTACGCACTGCCAATGTACAAGGTTTTACTCTGCAAATGGACATCAGCTCCTGTGATTTGACAGATGACTGTCAAAGACATTCAGGAACATGAGGAGAAAGTGATATAGACTATAATGAGATCATGTAAAATTTAATACAGCATATCAAATGTAACAATTTAAAAATTCATATATTTAACTGGCAGCCAAATGCAGTTCTTTCTAGGGAGGTGATATGTGCTCCTAGTTTTTGCTTTTCTTATGAAAACTGTCAGTCACATTCTGCATCAGCCTGGGTTTATGCTTAGCTTTATCAGGCAGACCAGTCAGCACTGAATGGCATTAATGTCATCTTTGGGTAATGAAAGTGTAGATAACCATCTCAGACACTGGTTGGGAGAAAAAAAATACTGATGCAAGTAGCTGAAGGCTCTATTGGCCACATAATTCACATTTCTCATAGAGGAAGTTATGCTCTATAAATTGTTTTAGACTTTCTTACTGATGAAACAGCAAGAATTTTGTTGCTGATGGGCACAGGAAACAGTAATAAATAGCCACGGGTGCACACACAGGAAAGAAAAATGGTTTGTGTTTTATCAACAGAGAAAAGGAATCAAAATGTAGCCCTGGATGTTTTGCAAGTTATAGCACTGTTAATGGAGAAAAATGTGTCTTCACATGTCACGTTTATGACAATGATAGCATGAATGATAGCACAGAAGATCATTCACCGCTCTCGCACTAGATACCTGCCGCGTGCTGCAGCTGTGGAAGCCATTCCCTGATGACAGGCCACAACGGAGTGAAAGAATTTCTAATGAAACAAATCTGATCAACCTTCAGGGGGATTGGATACATTTGGTCCTTGAGGCATTCAAAAAATTTGATACTTCTGGCACAAGAGGTGTGCTACTTCAATGTACCTTGTACACTGGCGGGTCCCCTGCTCACTGCTACACCACGGCACAACTGGTAAGTCACTCTATGACTGGGCGAACTTAGCAGTGTTCTGCTGTTCTAGCCAGAGTGCTTGGGCTCAAGGGGTGCCTCACAACAAAACTGTTTCAAACTTTTGATTAAAAAGACAATAAGAAAACAGGAAAAAGGTCCTTTCCTTCCTTTCCTGTTTGAACCCTGTTTAAACAATTATAAAAGCAAAGGTAACATTTAAACAGGCTTCACGTGATTTTGAGAAAAAATGTGTACAATACTAGTCCTCCCCTTTCCCTCATCACAGTCAAAATAATGTGACCAGCATGACAAATATACTCCTTGACTGCTGAAAGGGATAACTATGATGAATCATTTTTAGTTGTTAGTTGAGCTATGACTCCACACTTCCATGGAAAGCAACCCAGGAGGAGTTGCTGCTGTGTAGTTGAAGGAGGCCAGCATGTATAAAGTGTCCATCAAGAACGAGTTGTCAAGGATACAACCATTGTCAGTCTTCCTTAATTTGATTACTGGGATATTTATATATTTATGTGCAGTATGATATACACACACACACACACACACACACATATATATACACACACATATAGATATAGGTATACATATATATAATATCTATAGTTTCAGAGCTGGAGGTGATCTATAATACTTTCTACAGTAAACTGTGGCTCAAGGAATAAGCCAGAGAGCTGGTGGGGACAGGAAATCAGAGAATTTCTTGACGGAATTTTTGTGAGAAAGGACTCTATTATATTTAAGGGCAAGACTTGCCATGGCAAGCTTGAGTTTGCTAAAGAATGTGCAGGCTGACACAGAGATAATAAAAACATTGTTGGAACGGTGGATTACAAGCCTCAGTCAGAGCCAGATCAATAATTCACTAGTTTCAAACTGTTGGGAAAGGTGCCAGCTATGTCACCTGGAGTGTGCAAGTGAGTAAGAAAGGAAGAGGAGCACATAGAGTGGATGGTGAATGCTGGTGACTGTCCTCACAGGAGAACAAATCTGTCCAGTCTGAGACATGAAGTGGAATCAATTTCAGTACACCCTTTTATGAATGAGTGTCAGTCAGAAGGTGAAACCCAGACAAGGGAGGATAGGGTTGGTGAGAGACTGGGTACCAAGCTTTGGGGAATTAATAACCTCATTGGAAGGTCTGTGTGTTAGTCCACAGAAAGTGCAGTGTTAAAGCCTTGATTTGTGCCAACTCCTGAGAACACTTTCTCTGGTGGATGAACTGCTGAGCACAGAAGGTAGGAAAGGTATTTATGGTTTTTCTTTGTTCCCTGAAATGGGGTGGTTGGTACTATGCTTGGTTGAGCCAATCAGGAGTGGCCATCATTGCCTTCTCTTTCCTTACACTTTCCATGCAGACCCTTATCAGCATCTTCTCATCTCCTGTCTCCAGGATGCACAGATTCATTTACTGTAGATTTCCCATGACACAGTATGTGCAAGGTCTCAAAACATACCCAGGGAAGACATCCTGTTTGCCCAAGCACTTGGGGGTGGCTGATCCATCCCCAGAATGTGAGGTATAGCTGAGAGACCTTTTGGGCTGTAGGCATCACTGGGATAGCTCTGGCATGAAATTCTGAGCGACATTTTTATCAACAGTCGTATGGCTCTGATTTCTAAGAATTTCCCTTCTGATCCTGGGCAGGTCCTATATGTAACATATCACCCAGTTTGCTGTCCCCTGCTTATGATTATGTGGCCACTCAGAATTTGTTAACTCAAAGTAAGACCAAAAAGAGATGAGTTCTGCCCACCATTCCACATTTCAAGATGCCATCCTTATTCCTGTATTGTACATGGCAGAGTCAGAAAGAGTAGGAGGCCTCTGCAGCTTTATCCAATTCCCCATTAACAGATATACTCATATAGCAGCAGCCTGGGTGACTTGCTGCTCATTGTCTTAGACCTTGCTGTCCTAAGTGACCAAGTGGGATGATTAATGACTTTGTTTTATTTGCTGAAGAATTATCAGACTCAAATTTAGACAGAGCTGGGTCGAGAACCTCTGAAGTCGGCAAAACCAATTTTGACACGATTCCAAAGAAAAGAAAGGCACCTTTGACTCTTTCAGAAAATTAGTATTCTTCACATCTTCTGAATTAACTGTTTTGCATCACTTCCTGGTGCCAAAGGCAAAGTCTGAAGGAACGGGCAGGGGCTACCCTAGGCTGGGTGTAAGAGATGAGACTCCACCATAGTCACTATGTTCGGAAGAGATTTAGTGCTGCAGCTTTTTACTGTTCTAGTTCTCCCACAAAAGGAAGGCACATTTTAACTTAATAATTAATTTAATTATTTGCTTCCTTATTACTTATACAATAAATAGAGTTTAGAAAGTTTGTAATGTACTGTATAAGGCAGATATGCACAAGAGAGAAAAAAACCCTTATTTTTTTCCTGTGATTGCAGGGTTTATCTAGGTTTAGGAATACAAGCGTGTAATAATTAGAGATGGTAGTCTGGAGACAGTATCCAGCTCTGAAGGGCTCTAAATCTCTGCAAAAATGGTCACAGGATATTTCCAGGAAAGAATCTCTGTGACTCGTAACTTTTGCCTGTTTACCAGCAGACATGTTGAGAAGGAGGGTATCAGCCCAAACTGACTTCCCTGGCCCAGGCTGAGAGTTTTCCAGGTATGTGAACAGTTAAGATTTTTCAGAAACTTCAAAAAAGGGCTCCATAAGATCTGATTTTACAATGCTGAATTCAAAATTGCCCTGTCTCCAAGCAAACATAGACGAAATGACTTAATGTTAATGTACCATACCAATGAAAATGCCTTTCAGATAATGACACAGGCAGTGTCTCTCATATATTCTTTCAAATAAAATGCAATACATCTCAGAAAGGTGTTTGAGAATCCCCTTTGCATATTTATTTGCAAGATAGTATTTCTGTTTCATTTAACTGTTTCATACCTCTGAAGTGTATGCTTTTCTTTCCTTTATCCTTCCCCCTACCCCCTCTAAAGCTGACTTTATAAGGGACCATCTTTCAATATTGTAATATTTGCTTTATTAAAAGTCTTACACAATTGACTGCCTGGCTTCTCATTTTGCATTTCAGCATGACACAAGCACATTTTCTACTTTATATCCCTTATAGGATTTTGCATATATTTTTGAGGGTAAAAAAAAGAGACATACATTTATAATTCAGGCTAAATTAAATGTTTAGTGAGGACAAAGACACAGTTACTACAATCAGAAGCTTGTAACTCACAGTTCTAGTATCAGGAAGCAGCCAACATTTATATCTGCTTCTGTCTAGGATGTATTTGGTGCTGGGTACTATATATTGGGTGTGAGGGTGTCCTTGCATGATGGAAAATAAAGCTCTGAGTTGGTTCAAGGTCACTGCTGCTGAGAGCATAGGCACTCAAGAAGCTGAGTAGGTTATTAAGCTTGACTTCTAGAACTTTCAGACTTCTAACACAAAGACAGCTGTTTTAAGCTTGCTCTTTAGTGTCTTCAGACTGACACAGCTACAGCTATGTAGCACGCTACATATAGAACATTGTTCTCTTTCCTCATGAAAGGTGATGATTCAGTACCAATTGTGCCATGCTATATTGTCCAATTAACTCTAAGCAAGTTATTGCAGTTACCAGGAATCATCTGATTGCAGCAGCTTGAGGATCCACTCAGGTTAATTTCTCCTGCTTCCTAGAAACTTTCTTGGCAAAGAAATTGAGTCCACATGGTGCTCTGCTGGTTTGGAGCTAGTGTGGATATCCATCTTGGCAGTGCGCTCCAGAAAACCCTGTGGGCAAAGCATCTACCTGCAGCAGAGGCAGAAGGACACACAGATGTGCTAGGAGGAAGTGCACCCAGCAGGGCCAGGGATGTGTGACTGCTTAGGGCCCCCCTTGTACAAGGGAGACATGGGCAAACTGGAATGTGCTCTGCAGGGGCCCACCAAGATGGTGAGATCTGGATTGCTTGCCCTGAGAGCAAAGGCCTGGTAATATGGGTTCAGCTACCTTGGAGAAGAGATTTTAGTGGGGAGTTCAACAGCAGCCTCCCAGTCTCTACCAGTAGGGTATGATGGTGGCAGGCTGTTCACAGTGGTTCCTGGTGAGAGGACAAAGGATAATGCATGCAAAGTTGAAACAGAAGTTCAAAGAGTTAAGCTTTTTTATCCTGGGGGCAAACAAGGACAGGAACATGCTGCCAGGGGATGTTGTGTGACCTCCACCCTTGGAGGATTCTACAGCACAACCAGCCTACATCAACAAGAAGGCTCTAATAATGAATGCTAGGGTGGAAGTCATGTTTTCACTTGACACATCACATACAATAATTTCCTCATCTTTCCACAATGCAGTCCATCATCATCCAGCAGCTTGCCTGTTCATTTTACACCTTTGGTCACATTTCCCATACACAATCTTTCTCATCAGGACACATGTTGGAATTAAATTATTTCATTCTCCTATGACTTATTTGCAGCCTGATATTTCTTTTTTCTGTGACTAGGTTAGATGAGTATTTGAACTTTCTCTGTAACCCTTTGATATCTCTTTGATGATGATTAGCAACTAACTAGGCTGTATATCTTACTCCAAAATGTTCTCTAAATGACCTTTAGAGGGAAAATGCTCAAGAAATGAAAGAGATACCAGTACTTGCAAACATAATGCATGTAATGTTCTACAGCTTAGATATGTGTATCAAGGTGTTTCCTTCTCATATTTTGTCCCAGCCAATGGGCTCTACTAAGGCAAGCAAACCCTTCAGCAGTGTAACACAGTGTGCTGTGGAGCAGTGCAGGTGCATCCCACTACACAAATGGGTGGCAGTATAAAATACCCAAGCAGCTAGAGAGCTTGATTGACTTGACAGAATCCCTTATTAACAGAAACTACCAAGAGTGCCTCAACTGCTCCTGCGACCACAGCATTTCTGTTGTTTTAAGGTTGCTGGTTTGACGTAATTTAACAGGACAGCAGTTTTACCTGTTATTCATTCCATACAACTTCTGTCTTGGCCCAAGACCTTAAGACACAAAAATCCTTCAAAAAGCACAAGGTCATTTTCATTTAGTGTCAATTGTGGATCTCAGAAATTGCTGTATTTACACATTCAGACATTATCTTCCTTTTTTCTTCTCTGGATAGCAAGATAATATCAGAGAAGCCCTGACTGGTGTAAGAAGAGTATCTATTTCCAACTTGGCTTTCACAGCTGCATGGTTTTCCACCAGATTAAAACAGGAGATCACAGTGTCAGAACTAGTGTTCACTGCAAGGTGCTCTGACAGTGCAAGTCTTTTGGTTACAAGTAGTTCTGAAAATAACCCTTGCCTGTGTTCCAGGCTTCTTAATTTTTAAATATTTGACCCACTGTCTCTTTTCTATCATTAATGTATTTATTTTTACTATGTGATACAGAAACAATGCTTGTGTCCTTGTCTGTGTGCAGCTGAGAGTCTTCTATATTCTTCCTGACTATATTTCATAACAATACACTTGAGAAAGGACCCTGACCAGTGTGAACTTAGCAGTGTTTGAGTATATTTAACACTAGAGACATCAGTCTTCAATGATTTAGTATAAGCACTTTTCAGGAATAAAGGCAGTAAGAATGCAGATAATTGGATTTAAAAGCGGCTTTGACTTTACAGCCTGATAATAGGCTTGCTAAAATCTACTGTTGATAAGCTGATATCCCTTTTGTTTGGAGCTAAAGACATCCTGTTTTCCTCAACCTTTAAGGGAATGAAGGGCTAAAATCACTGAAAGTTCCATGGCTACATAAGTCATGTTTATTTTCCCTGGAAGGGAGTCTCTGATAGTCACTCAGTGGAAATGAAGGGGGGGAGAAAAAAAGAAAAAAAAAAAAAAAGGAAAAGAACAGAATATAATTTTCATGTCACGGTAGCATAATGAATGAGACAAGCCATCCACTTCACAAGGACTGGGCACTCTTGATGTAGGCAATCCATAAATCTTTTTCATTGTGTTTGTCAGTAGCCATTTTTAAGGGCTTCTTTCTCAATTCACAGGTTGTGGTTATTAGTAACCTCCTAGCTGTGCTGCAGATGTCATTGAGGCTTATTCCTCAGAGCCGTGTCATCAATCAAGGTTTTCACATGGTTTTCCCATACTGGAGCAGAATAATCCATAGCATTTTTTTCTCCCTGGTAAGCATGACTTCAGTAACTAAATGGAAAATGTAAGATATAATCATCATGCGCATGCACAAACCACATTGACCTGGCTGCTTAAACTGGCACAAGGCAGTGACATTTTTGGTAATGCTGTACATTTCTCTGAGGATTACCCTGTATGCATGGAAAAGAAAGGCAACCACAGGTCTGAGTTACATACAGGAATTGCTGCTGATGCAGCTGACATTGGAATTGCCAGAAGCTTGTTCCAGACATCACTTTTCATGGGGCAGGCTGCAGTGTCACTCCCCGAGGTGTCGCCACATTGTTAAAACATCTCACATAGTCAGGCTGTCCAAATGGATGCGAAGAAACTGATGCTGGGGATTTGCAATGGTCAGTGTTTTCTTTTTCTTTCAGGGCAAGGAGGTTCCAGGACCTTAAGAATGCATGATGCTTGCTGGAGGATGAAAAATACTGTGGAAAAAGTGTCTGTTTAATTAAAGCGAAAGAGATATTTCATACATTTCAGCAAGAAAATGTCTGTAATCTTACTGCAGTACAGGTCTTATCTAGTATGCAGTTCTCAGCTGCAAGGTGGAAGATGAATTTTCTTTAAAAGATAGTGTAAGTGTGGTAATGTATTATATGTTTTCTTACATAATTAGTTCTAAGTGTCTGCATACACATTTTCTAATGATGATATTTCCAATGCAGGAGGCTTTGTAAGTACATTGTGAACTTTCACAATGGTGAACATTCAGCTTCTTCCCTGGAATGAGTTGCACCTTAGCAGTGTATCTCATAAATTTCATCTATAGACAGATATATCAGTGGTGATTTATACCTCACTGTTCATGTGTCACACCATACATCTGCTGCTTGTTTGCAGAATACGTAGAGTATTTTGGATCTGCGCAATTGCAAACTGAGGTCTCCACTTTACCCTCCCTGCCAAATACTCTTTTTCAGCCTGAGCATATTTCTCCTGTGCTGCGATTCTGGATTTAACAGAAAAAGAGCTCTTATGAGATTTTCCTGAAATTGCTGCTGCAGCTCTCCTCATCCACTTAAACCATCCCAACAGACCGTCAAAAACCAAAAGCAGAATCTGCCTTGATATGTAAGCTTGGGGGCCATTGTCGCAGTGTCCCTCACGCCTAGCAGGCGTTGACTACAGGCTAGCTCAGTTTTGCACTGTGGCAAACTTGGATCAGTCAGGGTTGCAGGCAGGGCGAGTAACCTCCTCCCGGTGGGTTCTTGGTTCCCCACACTGGCGGATGGACCTGATGGTGTCACGACTATGGCGGCAGATAAAGGGTCGACTCTCTTCTGAGCAGGGTAAAAGGTGGTTTATTAAAGGGGAGTCCAACAAGGAACGCCACCACTGACCATGCTGCCCAGAGAGAGAGCCTAGAACAAAGCCTTGCAGCGACTTATAAACCGGGGAGGATCAAGGGGTGGTGACAACAGGGCAGGTAATCAGGGAATTCGGGGGTGTAACAGGAGGTGTTAACTTTTAAACATCGGACCAATCACAAGAGGGGAGAAGGGGATTTCCCAGGTGCCAGCCTATCACTCGATGCCTCTCCTGGATCTTTCCAGACTCCAGGGAAGGGTCCCGAAGTGACAGACAGGGCACCCAAACGGAGAGAGAGGGGATTGACAGGGACAGGTGCAGGAGAGGAATGATTGACATAAAACGACTGGTTATATAACTAACTCATAGGGGGAAACCATTACAGAAAACGGGGGGACAGTGGAATGTACCATTACAACAAACTTCTTATAAAACTTACAAAAATTACTTAATAAGTTAATAAAAAAATTCTTGCACCATCACAGGCCATGAGATTCTGATCTTGCCACTTAGCTTAATTTTTGGTTCTCTAAAGCTTAAATCTAGAGTAAGACAGCTGACATCTCAGATAGCCCTGGAGACGAATGTATGGATATTTTTCTTCTGTTCTTCCAAGAATAGTGGGGGAAATGGACTCCCCTTGTAGAATGTAAGCCTAAACACAAGCACATGCCCGGACATGTAGATGGGGACAGGTCTGTTGGCTGTTTGTCACCATTTTTGAGGAAGCAGGCACTGTCAGGTCATCTCCTCTAATCTCCTTTGGCAGTTTCTCCAACTTGGAAAATATTTCCTGCTGCTGATAGCTATTTGAAAGAACTGATCCAACACCACAGTGGAAAGCTATTCTAAGTATACTGTAGGAGTGCAGTTGCACACAAGTACAACATGCCATGCTCTCTTCCTGTCTCACTGGGCCATAATGCTTACAGCTTCCTGCAGCTGCTTGTAGGAGAGCATTGACTTAGAACAAGATCTAGGCATTCAGGCCATGCTTGATAATTCTCTGGCTGCTCAAACTATCCTTCCCTATGCAGCCAAAACAGTCGAGCTTTTTTCTCTGCCTGACCCTTTTCTTTGGCAGGTCCTATTTCCTCCTATTATTCTGTGCGCCCGGAAAGCACGCATTGCATTCCATCCTTGCTTTCCTGTACAGAGGTGCCATCCATTACTCTATCTGTTCTTTCATGCTCCTCATGGAAATCACCTATTTTGAACACACCAAATGCGTTGAAAAGATCAGTTCCCAAATGGAACCATAAATGAGGAGCAAAAAGTTCCAACTGAAATGTTGGCTGTTCGACAAAAATTTGGATGCCTGGATAAAAGTGGTTTTGTTTTCTGTCATGCTAAGCACTTGGAGGTCTTGGAGGTCTCGTTGAAATCCAGACCAGGACCAGTTAAGATGACCATATTTTAATGATTCCCTTGGAATTTGACAGGTGAGCATAAATACATGACAATGTATTGACAATGTCTAATGTTTAAGTATAGCAAAATTCTACAAATTTCTTAACCCTATTACAAAACAGAAGAAGCAAAAGTCTTTAATTTCATTGCCTTGTTTAGTCTTGTAAGGCCCATTAAGATATTGACTCTATCACTGCTCTTTTTTTTTTGCTGCAGGAAAATTCTCATTCATTGTCTCAGAATCATCCCTTAAAGCACTCACAGCTTTTATTCTAATGATGTCTTTCTTCATTTGTGGAAGCATTATAAAGGTCCGTGAGTAACGCAACAGCACAATGGGGAACAACATCAGTTTTAAGTTCAATGTGAATTGGCATATGCTAAAACAAATTAATGTCCCCAGAGATAGCTGGATTTATTCCCTCTGCTCAGTACATTAGGCCCATCTGATAATTCACATATACTTTGTACAACATTACAATGATGACATTAGAAAAATGTGAACTATCAAATATCATTTATTGAAGTACCTGTCAGAACAAAAAAGCTTGATGGAATAATTTGAAGATTCTTAGATTAGTTGCTAAAATGCCAATTTTCTGACTTTCAGTCCTTTTTTTCCCCCTCCCACAGGATAAAATTTCTTAGGCATGTAATTCCTTTGTTTTCATTGAGAAATGAAACAGTCCAGTGCAAAGTGGCAGAAGTAAAACTGGCTGTATGCTTCCCAGCTTCTCTGCACCAGACCAGCTTTCTGGAAGCTTGTCACTGCAAAGCAGTATTTCCACTCCACGAAATCTTTCCTTGGTGTACTCTAGCAGCAGCTGTGGAGAGAATCTCTTGTGTAGCTCACTTATGAGTGTCTTCCATGCTTTTCTTAGATGATTAAATGTAGAATTTTTATTGTTTCTTCATATGCTGAAAGGCAACTTCTTTTCTCCAAAATTGTTGTGTCGAACATGACACCATAGAATGGAAATCATTTCAGTTGGCTAAAGAGATAGGAAATTGGCAGAAAAAGTAATTGAGGAACTCTTAAAGGAAGAGTGCAGGGTGCAGGTGCAGGGAAAGTTGTTGTTGTTGTTGTTGTTGTTTTTCAATAGCAATGAACAGCAATAGTTCAGATGCAGAAGGTCTCTGTGTTTTGGAGAAGGGAAAGTTCTAGCATTGCAGGAGTTTGAGACTGGTGTATCTTCTATGGTAATTTAGATTTTTTAGCTTTAGAACAGAGACCTTTCAAAAAAATCTGAGGAATTGTCACCTGCCAACTTGTAGTATCTCTTTCATTTATCATAGCACCTTGCTGTGCAGCACGTCTGAAGGTGTACTGGGTACAAGTCTTTTCATGAGGGACAAGTTTTAAAGAGTAGTCACTGGCCTTGATCAGCCACTGTTGAATGGGAATTCTGAGTTTAATTTTCACAAATGCCGATATTTTTTGGATTGGATCTACAAAACTATAAAAAGGCTGAACTGCTCAAATGTTTAGATTTGGATTTTGTAAGTATTTATATTAAGTGAAAAAAGCAACATAATATATACAAATGTGTAAATCTGGATGCCATATCATAAAGTTGAATATTGTTATCTTCTGTGGTGTACACTGTAATGACTTACATGAGATACATGTTCTTCAAAAGAAAAGCACAGTCCTCAGAGACCTGTTAAACATTATAACCTCTGATCTGAATGTTTGATACTTTCTCCCTTCTGTTTAAATATCTTTCTCTCATATAAATTACAAATCAATACTCAAACCACAAGAGATTCATCAGTCTTATCTTCTGCTTGGCATATACTAAAACAATCATGATTATCACTTGTATAAAATACTTGTTAATTAAAGTACCTCGTCAGGTCATTTCTTCATAGCCTATGACCTAAGATTAATGGCTACAGCTCAGTAGACCATTTTTAGAGATTGGTTTCTCCATTCCAAGGAATGATAAAGATTTAATTAATTATACCTTGATTAATGAATTGGAATAGAACATGATGTTGGTGGGGGTGCTCGTTTCTTCCTATAACAAGCAAAAGTTTTGACCTTTGTTACTAACAGTGTTTCCTTTTCAACAAAATTTTAGAATAACAGAGTATTTAGAATACTTGTTGTATTTGTGAAAATGCCTACTGTTTAGTATTAGAGCTGAAATTTCAAACTAATCACAATGTTTTGCCAAACAGAGGTCTGGCTGACGGACACAATGCTCCTTAACAGTGAAAAGTTTTGTGAGAAAAGAGACTTATGGTCATTTGGACATTCAGGAATTTCTAAAATCCTGAAATCAGATATAAAAAAGGACCATGTTGGATATAATTATTTGTTACAAGGAAAGAGTTCTTGAAATGGATGTGGTGCTGGGCTGGGATGTTGCTCAATTCAAACTGGGGATGTTTTATTTTCTGACACTTTATGTATCAATATCCCTTGCTGTACAGTGAAATTAATGGCTGACTGTACTTTCTTCCTTTGTTCTCTTTCCTGCAGTGTCATCTTACATTATCTGGCTGAGTTGCATGGATTATTGCTTCTCAGAAGTAAGGACCTGCATGTTGACATTTTCTTTTTTTGTTGGAGGGAGAATTGGGCAGAGGGTGAGCTCTGCAACTCTGTCAGCTTTTGAAGGATGGTACAGACAACTGGATTGAAGCCCAGACCTTGTTTTGAATCTCAATCTAGTTTATCACTTCAAGTACCTAGTGGGAGAAACACTTGCCAAGATGGCACTGGAAGCTCTTTGAATTCCTTATTCTTAAAGTAGAAATATGCTGTTTCAGGATACTCCAGATACTCTATTTGTCTGGTGTAAACAGACCAGCAAAGTTGAATTATTTAATCCCAATACCTATTGTGTTTTTTTTTTCTTCTAGACTGTGCAAAGTGGACAAATGATTGTGTCAGTTTAATGCAGTCATGCCGAATACAGTCAGTGTCTCTGTGAAGCCTTCGAATCCCCAGCAATTGCTCAGCCCGAACGCAGAAACTCAGTCACAGACAACACAATCTTGTCTATGCAAGAGTACTTCTATTTCTCAGGACAAACTTTCCCTAGATTTTGGGAGGTAAATGCCATGTTTTCAGTGCTCTGAAGATTTAAAGAACAGCAGACTGTGCACACATCCAAACAAGACTGATTTGTTTGGGGAAACCAGAGAGCTTTTTTATGGTCCAAGCTGCTTCTTGTTATGTCCCCGGTTGTAATGTCACATTGATTTCTAGGTCTGAACTAGACCAGAAGCCTTTACTAGGAAGACAGCAGCTAACCCTTTTTCTTCTTTTTTTCATGCTTTAATAAGAAGAGTCTGAATAATTTGTTATTTTGTACTTCACAAAATTACATACAGACATGGAATAATTACCTTTCAAAATACAGAAGAGCAATTTGCCTTTCTATTAAACTTTCATTTTTATCTTATAAAGCATATATGCTTGAGTTCCAGTGATGTTTCAAACTGACAAAAACTGACTGATAGTACAAAGGGGTTTTTATTTTATGTTTTTTTTTTTTCTTGTTTTCTATAGTTAATTTTTCCAGCATTTAATTATATTCATGTCTGTCTGTCCATCTCTGTTGGACTCTGCTGATAGAAAAACAGTTCTTCTAATGAGCAAATAAAACTATCAGTTTGATTAATTTTTAAATCATTTTTTAAAATCCCATTTTAATCCCACTGTAGTTGTTGATTTTGGGGGAAAAATATTCTGAAGACTCTAACCTTTTATTTCATGTTGCCAGTTTGCATTGAAGGGGGAAAAGGAGAAGAGCCCTGCCTGGGGCAGTGATACGGGGACAAGAGGATGCAGTCCTGCTCTGGGAAGTGCCAGGGTGCTGAGGTTGGGCTTTTGATGCAGGAGACCTGGGAACTGGTACAGAGGGCCCTTTCCCTTTGAGGAAGAAAAAATATTCACATTATTTCTGTGTGAATTGGTATTGAATGACTATAACGCAGATATATATATTTTTTTTAATGTATCATGAATCTTTTCATGAATGTCTTTCCAACTGACAATATGGTAACTAGTATTTTCTTGAAACTAATTATCTAATACCTATTTGCTTTCCATAAGGGCAAACTCCTGGTGATGTCATCAAAAAGGGCACAATCACAAAATACCAAATAGCTCTTCAAGAGCTGCATGAAGAGCAGATATTTGATACTGCTAAAAAGGAGAAGTGTAAGACATAGGTCCTTCAGCTGAGACAGATGTGGTGTGTAGATGGGTGCCCATGGGCATCTGGAAGAGAGAGAGATGAACAGAAGGAAATATGTAGATATATTTCAAGGTATAGGAAATATTCCCTAACAATAATAATGCTGTTTTCTAGAAGAGGTTTTGCCTGTCCTCCGTATTACCTCTGCATAAAAGGATTTGATGAGGCTTATTTTACTATGGGTACACTTATGGGTGAAAAAAGTCTTCAAGTGAAAGGACTGCGGTGTGCAATTATAAAGCCTACAATTGGTAATAATAAGCCTAGAAAAGTAATTTTATGTGCCTAGATCTTTGGTATTAATTGTATGCCCAATATTATAAACAGTTTCCAAACCTCTTTTGTATGGTTTATCACTGAATTTTCTTTGTCACGTGGTTCATCCTTTTTATTTATTTCTTCATCACTTATAAAAACATTTCTAGTCATTGGTTTTGAAGAGAAAGATGCATTCTGAAAATAAGGAATATGTATCTTTCTCCATCTCGATAATTAAACAGCCAATTTTCAAAGTACAGATTTCCATCTAAATCTCTCTAATCTCCTTTCTGTCAACTCTATCACCACAAAAAATAAGGAAGAACTACTGACCAGGAAGTAGAGAGTGATGCAACAGGCAAAATAAATTTGAATTGGTGTGTTGAATGTCATATAAAGTGCCTTGTGCTACCTTGTCAAATCGAATCAAAACTCTTTGATGCTGTGCATTCCGGATGAGTGATTTGATTTTAGGCAAATTTGGCATTCATATTTGTGCTTTAAACTAGATGTGGCATATAATGTTCATGTTTTGATCACCGCTCCAGTAAACACAAAGGGTTCTTCAGTATTTTAGGAGTAAGACAGAGTTGCAAGATTGTACTTGACTTGCAAAACAACAAAATAAATCATACAAGAAAGTCAGCATTCAATAAATTATGCACTTCATATCAAGCTGTGTTGACATCTTAAATGAAGTATAGCTTAAAGATAAGGTGTTAAAAGGGAAAATTATAGATGTACAGTGAGTTTCTTTAAAACTATCACTTATCCCCATTCCATCACTGTAGCTGTCATTTTCTCTTTAGGGCGTTAGTTTTCTTTCTACATTTTTTGGCCTAAAGTGTCTGAATTATGACAGAAACTGCCATATTATGAATAATTTTTGATAAATGCAAAAGGAGATGAAATGTCTACAAACTCAATAAATATTTAAGGTCACATATATAATACTAGCTCTGACAGATTGTTAAACCTGAGGGCTCTTTTTGAACTGAAGGAAGTCTCATTGAAATCCTGGGATTTTCTTTAAGTATGTATTGCATGTCATGTGTTCATACCAGAAAATTCTTGTTTCTGACAAGCACACATTCCCTTTCCCTCCCTGTGGCTCTGATACACAGCCCTTCTGTTCATTTTACCCTCTCACCCTACTTGCCAATATCATAACCTGCACAATTTTTACTTTCACTACTGGGCTATCACTTCAAAAGGGCTGTTTTGAGTTTGTAAGAAAGTTTACAGTTGAAATATGTGAGAAGAAATTCCAATAAAGAGGAAATTTCAGGAAATTCAGGGTTTGCATTTGCTTTGGATCAGCATGTAAAACTTCACTTAACTAGCTCATGTGTACTGTACACAAGGTGAGCCATTTGCTCCATTAGCAAATGCCAATTCTCCCAATTGTTGGCATTTCCTGCTTTCTTTCAGGGTGGAATCAGGAAATGTGAATATTATGAAAATATTTATAATAACTACAAGGCTAATAATTATCTTCAAAGCAACTAAAGTCAGGAAACTCAGGCTTAAGCTTCCAAAGCTGACCTAAGATTTGATGCTTATTTCCACCCTCTATCAGCCTCCTTACAATACGGGATCTGAATCATACGTCAAGGCTTAACAGAAGTTTGAGGAATTTTCGTCAATGCCAGGATGAATGCTGGGCACAGTTTTTTGGTTTTTTTCCCCAATAAATTGCATGTTTTCTCTGTAAAAGCATAAAATGGAAAGAGGGATGTAGAGGTGGTTAATACTTGCTGTGTGACTGATCATTTCAATAGATTATGCTGTGCATTTTGGCCAGTAAATGGACAAAACTTTACAGCTGTAAGCTGTGCTAATAACGCTTTTTTTTTTTTTTTTTTTTTTCTTTTAAGCAAAACAAACCAAACCAAACAAAAAAAACCCCTCTGCTTCCCTGATATTGAAGAAAACTGAAGGATTCTGGACTCATGGTGATGCCTTTAGAGTGGGACCTGTGTGAGGAAGTCTGGACTGTACATGGGGATTGAAAACTGATAATTTAAGGACTTGAGAAACTTAGTTATAACAGTTAAAATAAAAACAAACAAACAAACAAACAAAACCAAACAAACAACAACAACAACAAAACCCTACCAACCCCCCCAAAAAACAAAAACACCCCCCCACACCCCCCCCCCCAAAAACCCAACCAAAACCAGACAAACTTTGATTTATCAAATATTCTAAAAGTCCATTCAATTATGTGCTGTTTTTCTGAATATACATTTACACGATTATCTGCACCTGAATATTAATTTATTAGTATGCAAAAAGTTGAAAATATTGGATTTTTACCTGCCAATTC
Organism: Hirundo rustica; assembly: GCF_015227805.2. Classification (NCBI taxonomy): domain Eukaryota; kingdom Metazoa; phylum Chordata; class Aves; order Passeriformes; family Hirundinidae; genus Hirundo; species Hirundo rustica. The sequence goes on from NC_053452.1 coordinate 35,716,927, forward strand.
TTGTTAAAAGGGAAGAAGTGTCATATAGTAGAGTACAAGGAAACTTAAATAAGATTTTTACAAGCTAAGCTTAAATTGTGTGGCTTATTTGACAAATTTTGCTTGCCACACTGGCTTTCATCCCAACCTTCACTGTCTTAGGGGCACCCTGAACTTCTGTAGGCCATGGTTCACTGCCCCAAGAAGCCTGAGAACCTTTCTATTGAATTAAAACAAAGAGTGCATCAGAGCCAAGAAATACACCATATCTTTCATTGAATTTATGATCTTTGCAGTGACTTGATGAATTCTCAAAGACGTAGATATTTTTTGAGAAATGAGTCAAAATTAACAACAGAGGCTTCATGAGATTAACTAATGTGACAGCAAAGGCAAAGGTGTTTAAGGGACATTTTAAATAAGTCATCATCATATAGTTGTTCCTGCACGTATTTTACAAACTGCAAGCTCTATCCTTAAAAAATTCCTGCAAGTGAGTTCTGCTTTTAGTGGTTTTTACTGACTTAGATGCAGCTTTGAAATAACCTAAGTAAACCATTGATTCTTTTTGCCTGTGCAGTATCCTCCTCTCTAAGGGCATGAAACTGGCCATTCTGTAAGATTTATCTTTGTTCCATGTCCGAGGAGAACCTAAAGACTCATCATTATTAGAAATACAAGACGTATCTAATGTTATATGAAAGACAAGTTTTGCCGCATAACCGTTTGAACTTCATTTATGGTTATGGTGGGAGTGTTTAAGGAGCAGTTTCTGAAATATGAAGCATGAAGGAAGGATGTCTGCAATCCTTCCTGCAACTCTAGTGAATGTATACTGAATACCACAATATATGAAGAAAAGGCATATTTCAGTACTTCATGAATTCAGACACATAGGAGAAAGAATTCCCTTTAATCCTTTGACATTCTAGAGGTCAGAACATGTTTTATAATTTCTGTGGAAACCTTTGAAATTTTAGTTTTTTATGTTAGTCAAAACTCTGAAATATTTTGGCCAGGAAATATTTCTTATTCAGGTTTTCTTATTCCTAGTCAGACTACATCTTCTCTCATCATAATTCCTCAGTGCACCATAATTCCTCAGTGAATCCAAAATGCCAGGTTTCCTTCTTCTCACATAAAGTTTGTCATATTCTAAACTCTTCTTTAGTACTACTCTTTGTTCACAGAACATACCGACAGCTACCTAAGATAACGAAACTTTTGTTTTGTGATTGAAGAATAATTCAGAAATGTGGCTGGGGTATATTTTCCATTTTCTGCTGCTGGGCTCAAGTACCTTCTTTGGAAGACAGGCAATTCACCTCTAGCCTGACTAATAATTATTTATTTCATCCTTTGGTCCAGTTCCAGGCCTTATTATTCTGCTTAGCATAAATTTGCCTTTCCAATACCCAATGTATATATGCCTCATTTATTCAATTTTTTTCTTTTATGCTTACCCTTACTTTTATAGTTCAGCAGGGAACAGCCCTTCAATTTACACATCCAATAAAAAAATTTATAGCAATAAGTTGTATCTAAAACTCTCTGTAATTGCTTGAAAACAGAACATATGTATCCGAGAGACAGCTGGTTGATGAGAGAAAATTCATTGCTTTGGCACAGAAGAAGAACAGATGAAGAACCAGAGACATGATTTCTCTGGATTTTAGCTTTTTTAGTCTAGTCTGGGTGAGCTGTTCTCAAGGTAACTGAAGAAATACAATTCAGCTTTTCCTTCTGCTCAAATCAACTTCCTATTAGAACTTTATATACATGTTTGAGACTAAATGGGACCATGAATCCACCAAGTCCTTTCTCTCCAGGTTCTTAAGGAGATTTCTTCCTCATATCTTTCTTTTATTGTTGGTGCATAAAATAAAAATTATAAGTAGAAAATTGTGAGGTAATTCCACATTAGATAGCCTTGGGCACCTGCCACCTGAAAGCCTCTCATCCTTTCCCAGGAAAGATTCCTAGATTACAAATCTTTCCTTGAGGCTGGACATAGAGCTAAATTGCACAGCAGGAGACATCTCTATGATCCTTGAAAAATCTGCCAATAGAGCGTGGCATTCCTCATGTGCCATGCCCTGCCACCATGCTGAGAGGACCTATTGCCCCGTCTGACTTTACAGACTCACGCAGGCTGAGGGCTTGGTCACTGCACATTTCTAAGACTCATTTATTAATATAATACTATCTTGCCAATTTGCACGCAAGCCCCAAACAACAAAGGAAATGCAGTGTCATGTCATCATAGGCAAGTTAGGAGACAGCTGCTCCACCAGGGTCTCCAGCTAGCTCCACAGTGTGAAACAGACTAAAGAATGCTGTGGAATTTTTGTAGTGAATACTGTTTTACTATCTCTTACTGCAGTTTCAAGATGTTTACTGGGATACTGTCAAATATTGCTACCTCCCATCAGATTCCTGAGTAATGCAGAAAGAGTTGATAACCTTGGTGTTTCTTAAAGACATTATCTATTCATTTTCTTAGCTTTTGTTGGGGAAATTGAGACTTTGCTAGAGTATGAATTTTAGAGCAGATAAGGAAAATTTTTAAACTTTTCCACATTTTTCTATTATCGCCTTTTCCCTGTTGTCAGTGGAATTGGTGGTATGTGGCTTTCTGTCCAATCTCTCCACACTGCAGAGATTGCTTTCACCTACAAGAAGAGCAGAGGGCTCAGCGGGTTCTGTCCTGTCCTCCCTGCCACCCCGCCCTTGCACCCCTGTATCTCATGGACTGAAAACTACAAATGCTGTAAAAATCTTGGTGCACTTCAGACATCACTATGTCTGACTTCTACTTTACACTGACAAAATGCTGAGTTTTCACAATTACTCTCCTCTGAACAATCGTCGTGTAAATCATCAGTTCACGTGAAGAGTGGCAGACTGTGTAAGGTAGAACTGCTATGATGATAATGAGCAAGGGTGCAAAGAAGTCAATGGAGTCAGACAGGCAGAGCTTACAAACTCAACCCATTAGTGTTCTTCTAACCCCCAAATCACCCTTTCAGCTGCACCTCCAGGGGCTGTGAAATGTGTGAGAAGTTAAAGAAAATGCCTCAGGACTTCGGATATCCTTGACAGCAGGAGGAGGTAGATCTTTTCCCTCCTTTCTCTTGGTTCTGCTCATTTTTTTTGCTGGGAACCTAATCTGCATGCCAGATTATGAGCTTTGGGATATAAAATACAAATTCTCCTATGTTGTTTAAGAACTGTTGGATAAGGAAGAGAAAAATAAAAGTGTTCCTCCCAAGGACACTGCTCACTCAATGTTGAATTGTAAAAATAAAAACATTATAAATTTTTTATTCAAGTGTTCAATAAGGAGAACAACTCATCGAGAAAACAAGAAATCTCAAATGACTAACAATGACCATCAGGGTCCAATCTTTCTCTGAGTATGATTATAATGAAATCAACTGATCTATTAGACACAAATTTGATTGTATGGCACAGATAAATGCACATAATGATCTTTCAGCACTTTCTTTAGCACTAACAAAAATAGTAAATACTTTGCAACACAAACATGGCATTAGCTAAATATTTACCTCAGTACTTTGCGAAAAATTTTTAGGGCTGGAGAGTAGAACAAAGAGGCAGAGCCCTATGAATGCTAAAGAGAAATTATTGAGGTCTGAATGAAAAAATAACCGATCTTTTTCATTTAGACTTGAATGCAGAAATAAGGAGTGTAATGATGGGGGTCAAGTCAATTGTGATCATGCTGTGGTGGAAATGGTGTGGAAATGGTATGGAAAGTTCATTTTGTGGGATTAATGCACTGTTCATCTGCCTGAAAAGTCAGGAAAGGCATGGCAGAGTATGGAAGCTGATCCAGGTACTTAAAGAGAATAGGGCCCTGGCTCCTGCTACCACTGAAACTCAGTCATCTTTTCTGATAATTGGCCTGAAATGCCAAATGCTGTGCTTGGCTGTGCTTGTTCTTTGTAAGTGTAGACAAGGTGTCTTAAAAAAAGTCTACCTCTTTTTTTTTATTGCTTGATCATTTTTGATTTTAGCCAAAACAAGAATTTGTGAAGAGTAACACTGTGAGTAAGCTCTTCTAGTCCAAAGGGAAGTGTTTCAATTTTGTCAGAAGAAAGTACTGAAGCTTCTTAAATCTGCCCTCTTCTTGCTCCTCTTTCCCTTTATTTTCAAAAGGCATGAATCTTTGTATGGGGACTACTGGCAATACACAACTGATTAGTTGCAGAAGATGGGAATCCAGGGAAGTACTGATTGCAGTAGGTACAGGCATTTAGCACTGCACATTTTCATGCAGGGATGAACTAATTCCTCTCAGACCACTTGTATGCCTCTCAGACCACTTCTGATCTTTTGTTCCAACTGAGCTATCCAAACTCAGGAACTGCACTAATGTACCTACTTTTGGTTATTGATCAGGCTTGAAGAAATGTGAACATACATTTTATATAAATATTCTGCATGGACACATGCAGAGTTCACCTCATAAGGGTGTGAACCCACAAAAAAACACAAGCGTGATATTAATATCAACCCTGTTATTCATCTAGTGTATTGGATTTGGTAATGTCTGAAATGGGTCCTGTATGAATATTTATAACAGGATTATCATTCTGAAATAATAATAAAAATATGCTTTTATTGAATGACAAGTAAGTATAACCTGTTGTCATATAGGTAAAAAAAAAAAAAAAAAAGGAAAGAGAACGAATGGGTATTTCCTTACATGTGAAATTCCATAATGCATGTGCTGTAGTGCTACATTATTGATTTATGCTGGAATCAAAGCATCCAGTATCACATAATAGATTAGAAAATCTGTCATACAGAGAGATGAGGTTAATGCATTGAGCAGTCCTATGACCCTTAGTGTTTAAAATCTTGTGATTATTTTAAAAGAGTTGTTACATTTGTCATTGGTCAAATTTGACTGCTACATCAAAATAAGTGTATCAGCAAATAGACAGAAGGAAGCTAAACTGCAAGGAGACTTAAAGGGACAGAATAGTACATTGCAGGAACTTGACATACATTTTGTTTAAAATACCAAGGAGATAAAAAAAACCATCAAAACTTTGAAGGTGGATTTCCAGGGAACATCTGGAGATGATAAAAATAACCAAAACACAAGACAGATGTTCTGGATTCCATGTAGAACCTCAGAGGAAATAGGGTAGCTTTTGTAGCTCTGGTGAGTGAGTATATAGAATAAAGCATGATCTTTTGATTTCATTACATAGGAAATATTAAAGAAACTGTGAAAAGATAAAAATATAAAGAAAAATGTTCGGGATTCTGATCTAAGAGATTTGAAAATATTCAAGTAATGTGAGTGCTTGCTTCCCAGTGGCTTTAGGAACAGAGATATGGGTCAAATACACATCTTAATTCAGTAAAACACTACATGGACTTAATTTTGAACATGGGCTCAAGCAGAGCTCTTTTCTTCAGACATTTTCTTCAGACATTCTTCAGACATTCTCCAAAATACTGGAGAAATACAAAATTTAAGCATACCGAATTTTCACATTTGAAAGACTGCTAAATAGCAACTTTTAAGAGACAGAAAAAAATTAATTGAAGGAAAACCTTGTACAGTGGGAGGTGTATGGAATAACTGATACTTGGGAAATGTTAATTACTCTGTTTTATTTTTCTTTGTTTTAAATAATGATTCAAAATGGAAGACATTTATAGAACACCTTTAAATATATTTCAGTTCTTCTTGAGCTTGCTGGGATCTAAATCCCGATATGAGAAAAGAACAAGTGGGAAAACTGTTCTTCCACTGATCCTTCCACTGATCCTTCCACCTGCATTTGTTTCATTGGAAATTCTGGAGAAATAGGAAATTTAGCTTTTCATTCTTTTAAAAGAAATTGACATTTCACTGTGTTTTTCACCTTCGTTTTCTTTCACCTTCTGGTTGTTTTTTGGTTGGTTGTTTGGCGGGTTGTTTGTTTGTTTGTATTTTTTTTTTTTTCCCACTGCAGTGGATATACCCAGGATGACTGAGGAGTTGGGAAAATTTGGCTTTGGTAGTGCAGTCATAAGGAATTGCTAACTGTAACCTGCTGTTCTCATACTGGGGTGTGACTGGGTTACGCAAAGCAATCACATGAGAGACGAGAGATTTCACAGGGCAGAGGGTTCCTCCGAGCCAGCTCAAGCTGAGCCAAGGCGGAGAACAAGGCGGAGAGCCCTCAGCCTGTTTATTTCTTACTTTTTATACATTTGTGGGTCTGGCTGTGGATTGGTTTCTGGAGTTCTCACCTCCTAGCCCAATGGCTAAGCCAGCTGTCAGTTACAATTGTTTTCAGGTTAGAAATATGCAAACAAAGGACAGAGAATGAAAAACAAAGGATTTGTTTGTTACATATGTGAGAAAAAGTGAAAACTGCTCCTAATATTGTGCAGTAGCTAAAAGGTCTGACTCCATTTTATGAACAATCAAAAGGCTTTAAAAAACTCAGAAAAATCAGGGTGACACGGGGGAACAAAAAAGCCTCAAGTCCTGCCCCTGTCTGTGCACAGTGTTATAGCAGAAAGGAAAATGCAGCTTGTGCAATCAAAATAGTACAGTATTTTCCACCTATAAGAGAATCATCAGCAGAGAATATTTGGCATGGGGAGAATTATAAACAAATATTTTCTTAGTGTGGGAACTTATGAAAATATTTATGGGTGCATGTGAACTTAAGAAGAAATAATTAGTAACCTCTCCCAAGCACAGGGGCTGAGATTGGGAGGTCTTGATTGCACAGCGCAGCTCAGATGGACCAGCTTTAATTCACCTCCTATACTTGTCTTTTCTTCCTGGCTATGTGAAATGTTGTCTGGTAAATTTCTGAAGACTTCTCTAGCAGCGCTGACTGTGAGCTTTCCGAAGAGATCTTCTGACACAGCCTATTATCCCAGACTACATCCCGTATTTGTTGCCTCAGCACTCTTACCCTGTCTATATTCATCTTCACTGTGATGCTTTTCAAAGGAATTCTTTCTAGGGCTTTGAATCTGACAATAGTTTTTTTTTATCATTGAGAAAAATCCAACACTGGTTTCTGAAAATGTTCAAGCCAGTGAGTCAAAGACGTAACATAGCCTGCCTTTAAATTCAGAAGTCATGGGAGAGGCATCCCAAAGTATGCTACAAAACCACCTTTTCCAGTATATAATAATGAATGTGCAGTGTACTGATTTGATCCTTGATAAACCTACCATATACTAAGATCCTGGAAGTTTTATGGGGAAAGCCATAAATGCTGTTTCAAACTGTGCTTGATGTTTCAGTGGTTTTCCCCATTTCACCTATACAGGGGAAAAAATTATTCAAGAGGTGAAAAGTGGAAAATAACCTCAGACATCAGTTTAAGCAGTTTAAGAGGTGCAAGAGAAATTTTAACTAAATCTTGATGATTATGTGAAGATTGTTTTGGTGAACTGGAAGCAAACTGAATTTTACTTTGTGTTAAATTTTAAATTTTTTTGTCTACTTTTCTTTCACTAGATTTTCAGTGGCTTCACAGCCACCGGTTATCACAACACTTGGAGATTAGGAGTAGAAGAACTAAAATATACATCTTTTTCTTGGGTGACTTAGATACTTAAGCACAGACTTCTAGATGTTGCAAGACTTCAGATCCAGCCCAGCAAAGGCTTTTGTGACTTTTACCAGAATTCACGGGAGTTAGAGATGTGTCTGACTAGCTTGGGTGGTAAGCATCAGCATTATGAACATAGTTAATAGTGAGTTACAATGAAGGTCAAGGTCCCAAGTAATTTAATCCAATATTCACACCATCTCCTGCAAGTTTACCTTCAATGGAGCAACTGCAATATGAAGGCATGGCAGTGTATACAGGAATGATAAAACCTGGGACTTCTGCTTCTTGGTGCTCTCTCTGAAGTCAAAAAGGAGCCATAGCAGCTAACTTGAACAGTTAATATTCTGAATAGAACACGTCGTTGCTTTGGAAAGATTTTACTATACACCAAAACAAATACAAAAATAAATAAGGACAACCTTACTTGGAAATGATCAGATTTAGCAAATCAGTTTGAATGCATTCATCCTGGCAGGCTGGTGAACCTTGTTTGCCTGCTCTATTTTAAGGACTTCTCACTCTTATTCTCTTTTGGCCAGGAGTTCAAACAGTGAGTAGGAACACCTTGTTCTGGAAGCTGTTTTCCAAAGTACTTGTTGGAGAGCACACAACAAAAATATTTTACCAGAGGTGAAAACAAATATCTCTGAATAGCAATTACAAACAATTACTTAGCTTTTTGAAACATTATAGTTGTGTATCTGTTTGTTTTCTCTCTCCTTTCAGATACTCAGTTATAATTTGTTAAACTCAAATAATTTTAGAAAACATAATAAACATTTAAAATGCATCAAAGCCATCTGGAAATACTTTGCACTGCACACAGAAGCAGTGGGATTCATCTATGCATATTCAGCATTGGAGGTTTTTCACCCTCCAACTTTTACATTAGCAACCTGAATAACCTGGGTTGAGAAAGTGTTTAAGCAAAAGAAGCTAATCAGTGGAAGGCTTTTAGAGTAGGGCATTTGAAAATCCTGTGAAACATCCCTGTCCTCTCTGACATTTAAATTCCAGTGAACGCCTAACCCCGTTTTCAGATCTATCTCAGCCATTTGGGAGACCTAACGCAAGTGCCCAGGTCAGAGGTGATGACAGAGTCACGAGCTGGTGACATGCCCAGCTGAGGCCAGTCCTGGTTACAGTGTCAGACAGTCTAAAATACAACACGATTATTTGGTGTGTTTTATATGCAACAAACACTATTGCCATACAGAATTACTAGGATCGAGTTAAGGCAGGTGATCAGCACAGAAAGATGAAAACCCTGTGAGGGGAACATGGCTCAGGCTCTTAAAAGATGCAAGTACTGCCAGGACTGCTTGGGTCAAGCACTCTTGGTACTGATTGCTAATTTTTGGTGCTGGAAAAAATCGTGCATATTATCATACTTATACCAAATGTGTGGGTAATACCACAAGTTCGCTCAGAAGGGCTTTGGTCCTGACACAGAAGAGGAGGAGGTGTAAGGTAGACCAGAGTTCTTCTGCTTCAACAAACCTGTCTTTCCTCTTCATTTCTCAACAGAGTCTTTCCCCAGAAAGAGGGATGGAGAGCACCAAAGCACTTATTTTACATATTATAGGACTTGTGTGTCTATATGCTTGAAAATGGTTGTATTGGTAATACAATTAGCCGCCCTCAAAATCCTGGAACTCAATGCCTGAGGCGTCTTACCTTCAGATGGTGAAGAAATAGTTACTACTCCAAAGAATTTGTAGCAGCAGAAGAAATAAATTTAAAATACTCTGTTTAGACAAAAAGAATCCCTGTAATTTATACCAAAAAGAATATAATTCAAAAGAAGTTTGCTCAGATTTACATATAATTTGTTGAAGTGAACCCCATTATTTTCATGGAAGGCTTCACCTTAAGTATCCCTAGGTGAGGTCTGAGGTATTTCAGAGATGTGGAAAAGGGAGGAAGTCCCATCCAGCCCCGGACATAGGTGCAGCAAGCTGTGTCTAGCAGCCCCTGTCTGTCCGTCTGCCCGCTGCAGCAGGGACTTTACCATACCACGTCATCTCACACTGGGTTTTCTTTCATGCTTATTGTGACCTGTTACTGCTTGAGTAATGTAGAGTGTAAGACAGCTGTTGGAATAACCTGAGGCTCAAAAAGGTCCACAGTTCTCCTGTAAGAGCATGACTTCACAGCTGTTGAAACAAGTTTCCCACATTTTTAGCTTCATAGTTTCTACAAATTAAAATACCTCCACCAGTATTTGCTTGTTACATGACTAATTGCTGGTTTCCTTGGGTTAGCTTATCTGTCATCTGTGGATAATTCACCTGCTGTGTCCTAACGCTGCTCTGATGGTCCAAACACTGTGGTATATTTTGTGCTACAGAAACATATTGCAGCAAAAAAATTTGCTTACATTCAACAACAGTTCAGGCAACAGATCCTCACAGGTACTAATACTTTGTTGGCATGTCATAATATTACAACATAAGAAAAAAATCCTTGGATTTTTAAAGTGGTAATTGTCACAATAGATTGAAACACGCAGGATTCCAAAATAGGAGCAGAGTTATTCCGTGACAGATCATCTCAGCGCACGCAGCAAAATATTACATATCTAACAAGAATTTATGAGCACGGCTCTTTCATGAGGCTTAACTGCATTTTACTGGCACCGAGAGCTGGGATGAAGGAAGAAAGTATTAGCAGTCAGAGCTTTTTCTGCCATTTGTCATGCATGTCAACACTGGGAAAGACATGCTTGAGCTGGCAGTGACAGCGCAATTGGACAGATAGCATGAGACATGCCCTTCACTTTGCTGACATGCGCTCAGCATACGTCAGAGCACGCTCAGAAGAAGCAATTTCTGTCCTTGAGCATTCCCAGGGAAGGGATGTGCTTCTCACCCTGCACCTGTGCTTCTCTCCAGGCTCTGGCTCCTGATTAACGCCATGAGAGCAACAGTTGCAGCTCCTGTCTTTGCCCATGTTGGATCTGTAGTGTGAGATGAAAAACATTCTCAATTCATACGAGTAATGAGCATTACAAATTAGGCTCAGATCAATTATTAAATGAAGATGATTATGAAATATTAAGAGGAAGCTATTATGCATAATGCATTTGTCACAGATTAAAAATCAGCATTCAAGTACTATCCTCTGTCTGATAATGTATTTGGATATTTAACATATTTAAAGGGAGTGTAAAAAAGTGGGAGGGAGGTGCATCTATTAAAACAAGAAATTGATTTGCTAATGGCTTCTGCAAAAGGGAGTTTACTTCTGTCTTAGGTATAATTTATCTCTGGTCTCTAGTGAGAACATGCAGACCCATCATCTCGAGCCTGTGTACCACTGTTATCATTACTTACTGCAAAGACACAACTTTATTGTACACACTCTAGAAGAAGAAAAATTTTGATTTAATGTGTAGCCCTGTCAATGGCGTGGAAGTCCTGTTGACCAAAGAGTGTTTTTGTACTAACAAAATGAAATTGCTGTTCAGCTGGGAGTTCATCATGACACAAGGTACAAACAGTAGAGTCACTTGTTCCCTGAGCTTCTTCTAAAGCCCTGCTGTGCTGATGTATTTTGCATGGCATCTGATGAGTCAGTGGTGCAGCTTTGTGTCCATACTTGATGTGGTGAGTTCATGATGATTCTACAAAACCTCATTAAATTTATCTCAGGACTAGATATGGTTGAAAAAAACTGGAATCACTGAGAGAGCGGTTCTTTACATCAGAAAATACTGGCTCCATGGAAATGAGACAATCTGTGGAGATTTGTTGCTTCCTGTAGGAATCAGGCCAAAGGGCAGGATGCCTGGTTCTTCCTGAACCTTCCTGACTCCTGACAGGTGGTGGTGACACTTCTGTCTTACCTGACACCCACTTTCCTCCTGGGCTGGAGGTCTCCTGGCCTCAAAGCTGGGGTGCAGCTTTCCCAGCATACCAGCACCAAGGAGAACACTCTGGCTTCTCCGTCCTGATGGCTGAGCTCAGGCGGTGTCACTGAGGAAGGAGAAGGGACAGGTGAATGAGCAATGGCCGTGACATTCCAAGGCATAACGACTGTCCAGGAGAAAGGGGTGGGAGGCTGCTGGGCTGCTTGTGTGCTGTGAGATGGGCAGGGAAGGGGTAGAAAAGAAGCTGAAATATGGGATGCAGGGAGAGAGAGGCTGCTGGCCCTTTGCACCATGCAGTAGAGTGCCCAGAGTGTGGGGTATGAAGCAGGAAGCCCATTGGATGGACAGAGAGAAAGATTATATTTAGCTGCAAGAAAAAAGCAAAATATTCCAGAAACCTGTCCTATAAGGTTGTTTCTGTATTTCCAAAATAACATCTGTTTGAAAAGCAGTCCATTTCAGGATTTTGCCTTTTTGCCAATACTTAGAAGGAAAGCTTAAAAATCTCAAGTTGTTTTTCAGCAGGATGGCCTTTTCCTATTTACCTCTGTTGCTCTAGTGTTAACTCATGTTAACACTAGAGCAACAAACATGTTAACACTAGTTAACAAACATGGCCAGCTCATGTTTGGATTTTGTTTTTACTTTGGTGACCTCCCATTACAACAACCTCTGTCACCCAAGAAGCCATCACATCCCTTGTAGGTTAATACATGAAGGTATTTTGATTCTTCAAGACGTAATGCTGCATTCTGCAGTTATGCTGTGAGAAAGGAAAATTTTGAAGCCCTTGTGGTCTATTTTTGTATGTTCTTGAAGGAAAATCTCAATCAGACTTCAGTTCCAAGCTATTATTGGCTGAAACCAATAATAAAGAGACTCAAAGAGCATTACTATATAATATTAAATAATATTCAGTTACTGTATTTATAAACTGAAAGGCAACAGATTTTGAAGCAATAGTAAATGATTAATTTTTTTTTTTGAAGTCTTTCCTGGAGGATGAAAGATCTTCTTTGAAGTCTTTTACATCCCTTGTGCAGTTATAATTAGACAGTTTTGTTAAACACATATTATGTAACCATAAACCTGGAACAACTCCAATGCCGTTTCTCTCTATTGTGTAAATATATAATTAGGCAAGTTGTTTTCTAGTACTTTTGCTGATTACATTTTCCTCGGTCGTGCAAGAACGTGATTTTTCTGCTCTCAGACATGCCACAATCCAAGCTCTACAAGCCTTTCCACTCCCATTTACTAATTCTATGTGAGTCTCCTTCTTCTAAATGGGGCAAACTCGGTGTGAGATCTGACATAAAATGTCAGTTTAAGAGATGATTAAGTACTCATAGTAGCACTCAGAGTATGGATGAAAGCTAATGTTTTTCCATCACTTCTGGCCAGTTGGAGTGGAATGGGTTGAGAGACCAGAAGATTCAGATCATGAGCATGCTTCTGGTACTCAGCTATGTGGGACCTCTTTGCAAAGTCCCTCTTCTGAGAGAATGCCACACACGATAGGTGCTGTGGAAAACACAGAAGCTGTAGCTCCTGCCCCTTGCAGCACTTATTTGTGGACAAAAATTCTGTCCTGAGCTCTACCAGCCCTGATGACTAGCGAGGAGTGGTGAGCTGGCCAGGCTATATGAGTAACGCTTACCCTGACTGCCTGCATCTGGCCTGCTTGGCTGAAGGCTAATTTATACCTTCCAAGGGAACTCGGTTTAGTTGTGAACCTCGCCATGTTAGGATGGACTTGAAGATCCTAGAGGTCTTTTTGAACTTTAATGATTCTATGATTCTTTTTCTTGCATCAACTGGAAAAATATAGACATTTTTGTGCAAGCTTTATGACACTCTTGACAGAGTATCAAAGGGTAGGACAAACTGGCAAAGATGATTGATAGGAGCATGTCAGCACAGGTTATCAGTTTGGTTTCATTCTGGCACAAATCTCTTGTGATTTTGCCAAGAGCTTTCTAATAGTGGATTTTCATGTTTGGAAATAATTTTGAAGATGAGTGAATAATTTTGAGGATTCATGGGGCTTGGACAGCATTTTTATTATATCTGGCTTTGACTGTATTTTCCCAAGAACATGTATCACTTTGAAAGACCCTTAACATTCATAAGGCAGATAGAGCTTTTAAAAAACATAATTAACATTTTAGTGAACTTCTGAAATAATTCAGTCATGTGTGAGCCACTAATGACTCACTGCTCACCAGTGAAACAGAGCTGTGTGGTGCTCCCACACTATTTCAAATTCCTGTTCTTAGACTGGTTGTCATTCTTATTTTGGTTACCCCATAAATAAATTATAATGCTACTTTTCATGATGAATATAATACTAATATCTTTCCACTTGCTGACGATCAAGAAGTTAGAAAGCATTATATATATGCTTTGAAAAATCAGAGCTGATGCTTCAGAGAACTGCAGAAAATTAAGACTTATCTTAGTAATACAATTGATCTTTAAAAACAAAATTATTCAATTTGCAGAGATTCGAGGTAATTCAGAGATACAGCAGCAATTTTTCTTTGAAGGAAAACCATCCGCCTCTAACCTACTGCAATTTTTTGAGCATATGAAAATAATGGTGGTCTGTGGGAAAAAGGTCAATAAAAATTGTGAATATTTGTTAAAAAGATAGTAATAAAGTTCCTTAAAAATCTCTGTGAAGCTATCCCATGGTGAGAAATGTACCCTCAATGCCCTTAAAACAGCTCAGCTGTGAAAAAAATATGAGCACAGTTCATTTTTTTTAATTGTAGAAAGTTATCATCAGGTATTACAAGGTGCTCTATGGGATCAATTGTTTAATTACCAATTTTTCTAACAGAAGAACACTATAAATCTATTAACATTAAGTATTACAAGTGTGAAGTAAAGCAGTAGGGGGCCTGAAAAGGAAATTCTGAAAGTTTCCTTGGACACAAAATTATTTCAACTAATCTGCGCAACTGACGACTGAGGCTCATCAGGTCTGAAAAATGAAGAGAACAGAATTTTCCAGCTTTGATTCACGGTTAATGCCTGCCCATTGCCACATACGATGACAATCTCATTTCTCTTACTTGTCCCAGAGCAGCTTTTAGTAATCCACAGTTTGGGGATTTCAAGAACAATCTATACTTCTTTATTTTGAGAAATGGGTTTTCAGAAAGCTGTGATTAGATAAGGTTGGATTTTTATTCTCCTACTCCATATTCTGGCTCAGCTTTTTGGGCGAGCCTGTAGGTACACATGTATGACAGGAGGGGAAAGCAAAGCCAGGGCAGAAACATCGCAAAATGTGACTTCCCAGCTGCACCCATCTGCACAGTAGTGGCTGGTTATCTAAGTATTTGCAGAGGAATCATACTGAAAATAATAAAATCCAAACAAGTTGAAAGAGAAGGGGAAAGGCAAAGTTATTTGCTCATCCTTCTGTGTGCGCATTTTTGAAGGCCGGGGAAGCAGGGTGTTCCAGGTGCGGTGGACTGATCCCTAGGAGAATCCTTGTCCATCACATCTACTATCTTCCTTTTTTTTTTATAATCAATATAACCTCACGGTCAGGGAAAGTGAGAAACTGTCTGACTAAAAAAGCTGCCCTGCCTTAATAGTCATGAGAACTTAAGGCAGTTTTTTTTAATTGAACTGAACAATTCACCTTAAAATAACAGGATGGCATTTCCCCAGAGAGAGGAAAACCAAAGCCTGATCTGACATAACTAATAAAACTTGAACTTTATCAGTCAAACAGTGAGCAAAGACCTCAGGGGAAGGGACTTAATGGGATTTATTAACATGTTGCTGTTGCCTGAACATGTGCAGCAAATTCACTATACAGCTGTTGAATTAAAATGTGCCATAACATTTTTGGAAAATGATGCTTTTTGTTCTATTTTCTTACCTACTGTAAAAACTTAAAAAGAAAAAAATAACAAACCATAATTGCACTGAAAATAAGTCTGCTCATTAAGAAAGGCTGAAACGATGCACATAAAATGAGCACTCACCTCATCTTTATTCATATTTGGAGTGAAAACATATGTGGGATTTAAGGAAATATAGAAAACTGCAGCTTATTAAATGATTGTGGTTTTTTTCTCTCATAATTATTGTTTCACAATATTCAAAGGTCATGTCATACCACAGCTATTTTTGCTAAAACCTGTGAATGTGCTTTTTTCCCAAAAAACAAACAAACAACCCCCCCCCAAAAAAACCCCAAAAAAACCCAGAACAAAAACCCATAAAAATCCCCACCAAAAACAAAACAAAAAAACCCACCAAAAGCTTATGATAAAAATTGTTGCATAAAGGCACTTCTGCATCTTAATTATCCTGTTGTCAAATGAAAAGAGGATTTAGACGACAGGTTGAGAGGAAATGACCTCAAGTTTCATCAGGGTAGGTTTGGATTAGATACTAGGGAAAAAAATCTTCCTCTAAAAGGTAGTAAAGCACTGGAGCAGGTTTCCTGGGAGAACAGTGGAGTCACCATCCGGGAAGTGTTCAAAAAACCTTGTGGGTGTGGTACTTGAGGACATGGTTTAATGGTGAACGTGGTGGTGGTGCTGGGTTGATTGTTGGGCTCGATGAACTTAAAGGTCTTTTCCAACCTTAACAATTCTATGGCTCTATGAAATGCTTCAAAATGCAGCAAACTACACTAAAACTGCATGACTTATATGAAATCATGTAAAAAAAAAAAAATTCTCCTCACCCTTTGGTGTCCCTCCTTGCTGTTAAGGGGGTTCTGCAAACACCGAGTATGAGGCCAATCCTATTTGCAACTACTGACCCTTATGCCTGCAAACTGCCTGGAGAATTTTAGTGTGACTGCTCATGCAGGTAAAGCTGCAGGCTTTTTTTGAAATGCTGTAAATAAAAGGCTAAAAATGATCAATTATTTAGTTGTCTTAGGAGAAAGTTATGTCATTCACAGCTTCTAATCGGCTTAAAGTTGTAGCAACTTACAGAATATCAAATAAAATAATTTTTCACTGTGTTCTGTCATGTAACCTGGAGCAGAAAAGAAAAGCTCAGGAAGAGCTTTTGGTTCTTGTAGGTGTTCAGAGGAAGGAGATGTTGGTGCTTTGCTCTCTCTGCCATTTCTCTGAGGCCTCACTACAGCTTCTGGCAGCACCTGCTCCTGATTGAGGGGCCTGGGTGAGCATCACCTTCCTGCCAGATGCAGTGGCAACACATCTGCAAAGCAGATGCTGTAACTTTTAGAGAGGGTAGCAGATGGTGATGTGTTCTATTGTCCAAGCAGAAGGCATTATAGCATCAGGAATATGTGAAATAGGCAAGTTCTTAGTTTCTTCCAGCTCTGAAATAACCCTGACTTCAGTGACAAACTATAGCTCTCCTTTTGACATTTGTGTTTCCAAAAGGTCACTGCAATAATTGAAGTTGCTGCCATTCACTTGTTAGGATTAAATCTCGAGTCCCCTGTCCCCAGCCTGCCAGAGGGGAAGCTGCCCAGGGTGCCCAACCCCACAGCCAAGGTCTGGCTGTCCACACAGGGTCCAGCCCCAACCCTGATGTTTCCTGGAGACCCTCAGGCTGGCACAACCGGCTCGGTAGGCTCCTGGCACTGTTGTGTTCCACCAGAACACCAAAATCAAGGGACTAGAAGGAAATTCAAGCCTCAGGTGATGAAATTCCCAGAAACTGGCACACAGCAGTGGAACTCACAGGAGGTCAAAAAATAGTCCTGTCTTCTGCCATTACCAACACTTAATCCAAGCCACATTTTTTAAAACTGAATTTTCCTTCAATGCTAAAATAAATACTGAACACATCACTTCATCCCACTGCATTGCCACTCACCCACATGAACCTTATTGGAGACAAATCTGCTATCCCAAGCAAGAGTTAAATGAATAAAGCACAATTAATTGAAATGGAACTAGAATAAACTGAGAAAGGAAGTTAACAGAGGTATTGATTCTTTTTCTGTTGTGAAGTGGTGGGATGCTGCCGGTGTTTGCATGTAAATAGCTAGTTCCTTTGTACAGATACTGGGGTGTCATGGGGTGACTGTGTATCCCCAATCGTCTGTTGGGTGCAGGGGGGAGGGCAAACGCGGTTTGTTTTTCCCCAGGAAAACCCTGCTCATCGGAGTGACCTTGAAGCGGGGGAGCTGGAACACGGCAAGACGAAAGAAGCTCTGTTGTTTTTTTGCCCGGCAGTTAGTTAGTTTAGTGCTAGCGTAGTTAGACGCTGTAGAATAGCTGAAGCTTTTTGCTTTTTTTTTCTTCTTTTTCTTTTTTTTTTGTCCTTTTTTCCTTCCTTTTTGCTTTTTTTGTCCTCTCCTCGGAACTGTTCCAACCTCTCCGGACTAAGGACCTGGGGAAGCACCGGGGGCCTCCACAGGGGATCCACCCTACCAAGACCAGCCCTGCACATCTCCTTTTCTCCCAACGTCAGTGGAGACGGAGCGGTGGAGCACAGTGACGACCCTCGAGGAGACTTTCTTTAAGTTTGTTATCCCTCCGTAAGCGGCACGAAGCTCTTGTCATCGAGTATTGTGCTGGGAGTGCTTTGCCTGTTTAATAAACAGGTTTTTTCCACTTCTCTCTGAGGAAATCTTTTTTCCCGAACCAGTTGGAGGAGGGGAGGGGGGCCCCGTGGGAGGGTTTCTCCCAAAATCTGCCTGAAACCACCACATGGGGTTTTGTTGATCTCAAAGAAAACGCTGTTGGTCAGATCTGTGGAAAATAGGTGAATTGTAATCGTGTAAAAATGCCCTGAAAAAATGAAAATCGTCTCCAAAAGCCCAAGTTTCAAAATAATGATGCAAAATTACATCTGTAATTACACGTAGGTAATGTGGTCTCAGAAAAAACTAAAAAAAATTGGTACACCTTATAAAGATAATTTTAAAAATTGATGATAAAAGTATCAACCCATTGCCTGTAACAAAGGTAAATATAAGCACAGTGTATTTTCAATTGGAACAACACATTTAGGATGGAAAAAGGAAAGAAAGTTCTTTACTGGAACAGGAAAGAAATTACAGCTTAAATAAAACACAGATGGGAAGATATGTATTAAGAGTCTCAGTAGTGCATGTCTTACCATGATATAAACTAACTATTAAGACTGGTTTAAAGCCATACCCATATTTAGTACAAATATTTATTTTTACTTTATTTACTTATCTCAAATTATCTGTACTAATCAATATGTGCAAAACAGATATTAGAAAATATATGAACAAGAGGAAAGTCTTCCATATAAATATATTTTTAAGATATCACAGTCAGTTTGTGACATTTTTTGCTATATTTTGTGTTTCACATAGGTTTGTCCTATCTCTTTCTTCTCTTAATAGATTTTTGCACTGAACCAATATAACCTAGATTTGAATAAGAGCACATATTTGGGCTGTAACATTCTCTTGTCTGTTCTTTTTTTTTATTATTGTGGGGTGAGATATTGGATGTTTTATTTCAGAAATTTATCCTCAGCCGAAGACAGCTTTTATTTCCCGTCTTCTCTGTCTCTTCCATGTAGGATCACAATAATACATTCAGATTTGTTTGTCATCTTTAATAACAGTTTAATTAAAAAATTAATGCAAGTAGCAATTGAACATTTTCACAGCTACTTCTCTAATCCTTCGGGACTCCTTTGTGGCCAAATTGCCATCTAGGTTTTACTGCGGGAATTCCTTAATGCTCCTACAGAGGATAAAATATTAGATTTTCAGAGCTATTCTTTTGTGTCAGAAACTTTGGCACTGGAAGGAATGACATGCAAAACATTTTCTAATTCTATGTTTTGCATTGATTTTGATATTAATTATAAAAAAAATTCTGAGAGGTGGGCTAAGAACTGGTAAAAATTGAGCTGCAGGCCAAATTCCAGGCACAACACCACACCTACAGCAACCTGGGCTGTAGGGCTGAAGGGGTTGCAGGGGTTTGAGAGGGCAGCAAGATGGGAGGTGGTGAGAGCAGAGGGTCCTGTGAGCTCACACTGTCAATGAGACCCCTGAGCCAAGTGGACATTACTCACTATTAGTAAGAATTATTTAATATCTTAGACCTAGTCTATTATGGGGGAAGGTTTGTGTGTGTGTGTTGTACTATTCTGAGACCTTCTGTAGTTCAAAGAGCAATAGTTGTGTAAGGACTTTACGACCACCACCTATTACAATGCCACCATAAAATTTCTTATACCTTTTTGAGACTCATGACATTCGTATTGTACTATAACTCTGCACTCACTTTCAGGTATTTCATTGGCTTTGGTGAATTTTATGCACAGAGCCTAGAAAGAAAAAGCCATGTGCTTCCAGCTCTTTTAAATATAACATGTGTAGACAGATTAAAAACACCTTTTTCATGTGAAGTTCCCTACACATTGTATGTAAGCTGCATTTAAAAAAAAAGCCAGGAAATGGTAGTCTGGTGACCTGCTACCTCCCAAGCTGCCTTTTGGTGGAGCATTGTCTGGGGTGAGAAGGCCTTCATACCTGCTGAAACTCTGGACTCTCTTGCAGCTGGACAGGTTGAGCTCTTGATGTCACTAATCCTTCTTTCCATCTTGATCCCCTCCATCTTCTTAAAGTAAAATTTTCAGTGGTAATAGCCCTTGAAATCTTCACCCTTACAGTGTAAATATATTCACATGCTCTTAAGCTTGTATGCAATGCAGAGAGAAAATACCAGCAGTTAAAAGCTGTTATCTGAAAGGTGAAAAAATAGTTTTACAGTGATGTTTGTTCTGTAAAAAGAATTCAAGAGGGTAGTTTTTTCCTATCACTTTGAAAATAAACATCTTGGTGCCTCTTAAAATTCTTTGAACTATAGCTGTGAGTAGTATTGCTTAATACATCATACATTAAGGAAAAAGACCTTATGTGAAAACACAGTTCCACTTAGATTGTGCTTTCATGCATCAGAAAAATTATTTTAAAAGCTTCTTGAGCTCCTTCTGAGAATTGATTTGATTCCCATACCACTTTTCTCAGAAGTGCAATCAAAATCTCTTAAGAACAAGATACAGTCTAATTGGCATACTTAAAAAGTTTGACTGTGACTAGGAGACAGTTGCTTATTTTAAGAATATGGTTTCAAAGAAAAAAAAAATTCTCCAAGAATCATTACAATGCTTAGTTATGTCTTTGGAAACTCCATCAAAACTTTAGCAGTTCAACTTCAAACCTGGGTTTTTGGAAATTAAACTGTTCTGTTCTCCCAGAAGATATAAATTACTAATGTTTAACACAGCAGGGGCAAAAATCTTTCTTCTTTGTGTATTCTTGCATGTTTCATAGCCAGGTTTCAGGAGAGAACTCATGTTCTTGTTTTTCCACTAATAACAGCCTTGAGAACAGGACAGAAAACCCCACTCTTCTCACTGTCCTAATGCATGTCTCCACAAACAGTCAGAAATGCACATTTATGTCTGTGGCTGAAGCGATGCACAGGGTCTCATGGTGTTTTCTGGCATTTGTTTTTCTGTAAAGTCAGATCTTCCTATTGCCACAGGAAGCTTCCATCTCAGGTGCCTTCAGCGATACAAAGATCAGGCCTCTTGTCTAGGAGAGCCAAGAAAAGCAGCTGCCTGTCTCTCCAGGAGGTGGGTGTCACAGCGCTTCCCAGTGGCAAGTCATGCTTGCCCTCCGTCATGGGTAGGAGTGGGAGCAGAAACCCATAGATGATTATTATTTAACATATTGTTTAAGATGCAAGACCCAGATCAGTCTCATCCAATTCCCCCAGGCCACAGGTGCCTTCATAACTGTACCTGTCCTCCTAAATCACACGGGGCTGTCACGGTTAAAGATCTATTGGAAGCTGCACCCTAATATTTGCAAATAAAAATTAAAACTGGAGGTGTATTACTCTCAGGTAAACACTTTTAATTTGCAAATCCCTTGAAACATTCCTTGTATATGGATGTTCAGTCTACTGTCAAAGGGTAGGTTTGCTTGCTTTTATTATCCTTAACAGATCCCTTACAAGTAGTCTAGAGAGTTGCTCAAGGACCAGTAGATGGATGGTTACAAAAACCCTCCCTAGAGTAAAACAAAAATTCAGTGACCTCTCTTTCCTCCATTTCTGTGATTCAGTTATGCTGGATTTCGGTTTTTGATGCAAGTGACTTTCCACAACATAAATGAAGGGAAGACTGGTGAGAATACACGCACAACCAAGACAAATATATGTGGCAGGTTCCAAGATAAAATGGGCTAGGCTAACACATAAAACAAGATTTTAAATATGGTGTCATATGGGAAGTTAGGAAGAAAGAAATGTTGTGAATTATGAACCTCTGAACAGACAACAACTCACTGGAATAGCTGAGAATTTTGAGATGTGGAAGAAGACAAAAAGTGACAAATGTCTTAGACAGAATGAAAGAGATATAGTAAGGTTGTGAGATTAAATTAAGATTTATTATGTCAAATAAACTTAATAGATCATAATGTGGGAAGGTACACTGAAGGTTTCCCACCCAGGCAGATCTAATTTTCCTCTTGCATGTTTTTCTAACTTTCCTAAAGCCTGGAATAGTAATTTCAATGCTCTGGACATACTAGAAGATTTTCCACATATCCAGTTTAATTTTTCTGTATTCTATATATCTTTCTTAGCATCTTTTTTTTTTTTTTTTCCTTCCATTATCTAAAACTGAACACCATTTTCCAACAATGGCTGTTTTTTGTACCCTCTATGCCCCTCCAGTACAAAAAAAAAATCAAGATTTTTTTCTCTGTCTCTTATAAAAATGACATTTCACAAATTCACAGATGCCTTATAATACTATTCCTAAGCAGAATTTCACTTTAAGTAAAAACAGTATTTTGCGTAAAGACCTGCCATTTCAAAGAAGGAGGAGGGAGGAATTTACGGGAAGAATTAAACTTTAAATTTATGAAGAACAATTTTAAAGAAGAACATAAAAGAGGCTTAGGCATTTTTCACAATTATAAAACAAAAATCATGAAACTTATGAAACTTTGGAGGACTTATAATAAAAAATAATAATTTTCAGGATAGCCTTTTTCAGTTTGCATATAACTTGAACAGCAGTCAAGCACAAATTGGGAGAAGGAAATAGATGTATCGGATTAGAAGCCTTTAAAAATCTTTTTCCTGGATCATAAACCTCTTCCTAGAATTTTCAGTTAATACAATATGTTAAATATATTTCTTACTTGAGAAAATATAAGAAATTTATTTCTTACCTGACATCTTTTGCCAGCAATCGTTTCTTTTCCTTGTCATTAACACAGGAAATATTTTATGTACTAAACAAGAGGAGCATTCTGCCCCTTTTTAGTTGCACTAAGAAGGCTTTATTATTCAGTTGCTCTTGTAAAGAGATCCATTGTAACCTGTAATAACTGAAAAAAATAATGTAGAGAAGAAAGGGAGGTGTCCCACAAGGATTTGCAAGATATCTTCAGAATATATAGGATGAAACTTAGCATACACACACATGTAGCCTTCCAAGGATTTGTGAAAATTGTCCCCTATGATTTTTTCCTACCTTTTGTAAGAATGGAAGAAAGAAAAGAATGGAAGATCACCAGAGACAGAAAAAGATATGTCAGGTATAGGGAGCATATCTCAGTGTCACTTAACTGGGGAGAAGTGAGGAAGAGATGTTCAGGGAATGTTGGCAAATTGTTCTTCCATAGCATGGAAAAGAGGGTAGGGGAGCATCGCTTTGAGTGAGTGTTCCGTCTCAAAGCTGTATTAAATCCTTTCATTTCCTAGGTTGTCAATGATACATTCAGTAATTGTCTCTTCAGGTAGTAAACCACAGAGCACGACTGGGAGAACAGGATCCCAGGGACAGGCAGCTGGCTTTTGGATTCTAGCTCTCAAGAGAGGCTAGATAATTTTCTTTCACACCTGAAAGACCCCAAGACAGTACCAGACTTTTCAAACTCTAATGATTTCAAGAATTAAGAACCTAGTGGATGCTGGACCTTCGAATAAAGAGAAATTTGAAAATATCACATTAAAATATTTTTGATAATTGTTCTGAGTTTTCTTAGCTTTTTGTATTTTAAGAATAAAACTCAACTAAATTCATATTAGCAGAGGATTTCAAAGACTCCAGTAAGGGCTCCAGCAGCCTTCTCTGGTGAAGATTCAGTGGACCTCTGAGGCAAAGTGAGTGCCCTACTTTGGATACTTCTGAACTTGGCCTTCACAGCACCGTGTGGCTGCTTGAGCATGAACCTTCAATTCAGCAAGTGTGGGAGGAAGAAGCATGTCCGTCCTCAGTGCCTTCATGCTAAATCTCAGCTTGTGCTGCCAAACCTTGACAAGAACTGACCAGAGGTGCTTCTTGCTGAGCAGGCTGACATTTCAACTCCTCGAAGTACCAGGCAGGCAGGAATTCTCTCCACCTCGGGCTGATCAAAGCAACGCTGGCTGCAGCATGCTGGATTGTGCTCCCTCTTGGCAGGAGGTGCAGGGCATTGACACAGGGATCTGCTACAACCCTGGTCCTTTGTAATGGAGAAACTGCAACCACATTTTCTTGACTTGTTGGCTTTTTAAAAAAATTGGGCTCTGCCTGAAAAAAATAACGTTTCTTATGTTTCTATATGTCTTTCTGCTTGTATTTGTAATCATATTTTTAATTTATAAAAAATCATCAGACATAAGATCATTAAAAACAGAAAAAAGAGGTTTTTTTCAGGTCCTGAATATTAATGTGAAAAAACAAATGATTAGTATATGAGTACATAGTAATTATATTTATCAAGTGGTTGAACAAAGTTAGTAGCACATCACTTCTTGAAACTTGTGCGTTAAAAGTATTTGGAAAGTTCTGCAACTTTCCTTGAAGAACCAGCCCTATTTTGCCCTGGATTTTTGAAACTTGTGGTCGTTCATCAGATGTGAGATTATGGGTGGTTGTAAGGCCCCTTACAGGTGGTAGTTGGTAGGAAGATAAATGTTGGGTATAACATGGGAGGGCAGGGCTGTACTTCTCATTGCAGGAGATTCTCTCTCCTCTTCTCTCTGGACTCCACTTGATGTCTACTACTACACCTGTTTCAAACTGTGACATGCAGACCTCTGGGAAGAATTTATTAGAAAGCTGGTCAGTAAGTAAAATTTGTTTCCATGGAAGATTAAGGAAAAATTTGTTAGTAGGGAAAAATGTTTTAATTGAAAGAAAAAAATTATTTTTCTGCATCAGCGACATACAAATATTTTGAATTTGGTTTTCAAGTTCTAAAGGAATTATAAAACATTTATTATTTGGGAAATATGTTTTGCTTTCTTTTTAAACAAGAGTAAAACTTATCATTTGCTTGAACTTTGAAATAAGTAGAAGTTTCTAGATTTGAAAGTTCTATAAACAAGAACACTAAAACTCAGATATTACTAAAGAAGCCGGTTCATGTGAGGGAGAGTGAGAGAGGAGCTGATTGATTTAGGTTAATCCATTGCCTCACATAGTATGTGACAGAAACCATACCTAGCGGTGGTAGCATTTCATCAGATTTAAGAGGCAGAAGCATGTTTTCAAGTCTGGGGATGTCATGGTATTCAATGGCTTATATGGAAAATAAATCCAATAAGCTCCTGAGATGCAGCATCCTGAAAATATATTCAAATAAATTATGAATTTAAATGTATTTGAATAAGCCATATTGTTGAATAGGCAGCAGAAGTGCTGGTTTTTGTGGTAAGGTATAAGAACTGATGTAATAAACATTAATTATTAGCAGGAAAAAGTCTGAAAATAAGAGTTTCTAAAGCATTTGGCAGTGACCCAGGTCAGCAGGCATTGACGTTATTGGAAATTTTTTTTACTGTGTTCACTAGTTAGGCCAACACTGAGTGCTTTTAAACATCTCCTGTAGTTTTATCTATTGCAGGCATTGTTTATGCATCTCAGTACAAACACAGACCACATTTTCTGTGAAAACATTAATTTGAAGAAAGAACAATTCGGATTTTCCCATTTTACCCTTTTGGGCTGGATAATTACAATAATTTAAACAATTAGCAAGCTGAGCTTGCTCAAAATTAAATAAAAACAACATCCTCTTTTGATAATGAAAGTGTTCCCTTGGGCTATTTTTGCTTATTTCTTCACAACTTCACATAATGTTATCAAGTCTTATCAAATAAGAATGCATAACAGAAATAATGATATATTCACTGATTACTATAATTTTACGTCTTATAGCTCTTACATGTCATATCATCATATCATATCATATTATGTAATAAATATTTAAGATAAAAAATATAGTCCCTGACTAAAGCATTTTTAGGATGGACATCATAATTAAAGCAGAGCTCAGAATAGAACCAAACAAAGTTTTAAATTGGCCTCAATGTCCTTGATGGAAAAAACCAAAAAACATAAAGATAAAACCAAGAGAAGTAATATTTACAATTCATTAGAACAAAGAGTTGTGAAAAAAATGCCTAAAACATCTAAGGTACATGTTCATAACTTTTTCTTTCCATACATATTATCACAGATTGTAAAAGCTTTTTAAGTGAATGTGATAGGCCATGAAGATTGAGCCATGTAGACTCATAATGTGAGTAAACAGGAAAAAAAAGATGTAATTAGAAGTGAGTGTCTGTTTTTTGAATATTTCCAGGTACCAGAACTGGATGTTTAGATTGGGTGTTAGGAAGCATTTCTTTTTCAAGAGGGTGACCAAGTACTGGAACAGATTCCTAGAGGAGCTTGATATCCCAAGGCTGTCAGTGTTTAAGAGGCATTTGGATAGTGCCCTTCACAAAAAGACTTAACGTGGTGAGTCCTTGGCCAGGCGAGTAGACTAGATGATCTTTGTAGCTCCCCTTCAACAGAAATAATCTATTTCAGTCTAGTCTGGTCCAGTCTGTTCTGCCAGAAGAGCTGTGTCAATTCTTCTGATGCATTGATCAACTGCCCAACTGACGAGGTACTGAATGTATTCTATCTAACATATAGAATATTCTATTTTAATGTTAAGAATTGAGATTATCTAAGGGCTTTGCCGCTTCAACTTCGCTAATAAGTTAATTAGTACCTGAGGTTTTTAAATGTCCACTATGACAATTCCAGCCAAGCCCTGAAAATAAACTCTATGAAGTAAAACAGAAAATATACAGAATAAGATAACCAGGAGATCAAACAGAAAAATAAAAAATTCTAAAGCTTTATGGAATGGCTATTTCATGGACAACATCCACACCAATGGGTTATTGCACTTACTCACCCTGTATTTTTATTTTAAGGACAAATAAACAGGTTGCAAGGAGTTTCCTAAGGAAAAAAAGGAATTAACAAAATGAAGAAAAAAGAAAATTGGAAACAGCCTGAGTACATAATAATGGTTAATAATAGTATTTCAATATTTCACAACACCACTTTAAAAAAAAAAAACAAAAACCAAACTTTACAGAGCCAACAGGCAAAAAGGAAGGTGCAAATAAGAAAAGTGAGACCATCCTTCCGTTGGAAGGGTCAGAGGTTCAGTGCTGCTGTCTGAGCCAGAATTATGCTACTTGATGTTTAGATGCTGACAGTACATTTTCTCTTTTCTGGGATTCAGACTTCGCTGCACCTGATCATCTTTAATGGGATGGAGAATGAAATTATTCCTGATGATGTGAAGGTTACTAACACAACATTTAAAAGCACTACTCATAAGATAAGGTAATTGTAGAAATGTGTCCAGGAGATACCCAGAAGTACAATGAAGCGCTAAATCTTTCCTCACTTTTCAGTGCTTCCCACAGGGGTATCAAAATTTATTTCATAAAAAGATTTAAAAAATCCCTCTAGGAAGTCTGTCAGGAAGAGAGTGATTTTTTTGTTTGTTTGTTAGTTTTGTTTTTTGTGGTTTCTTTTTATTTTAGAGTGGAAAAAAATTAAAATCTTTCAATCGCAGACCTCCCTGATGACAATTAAATTAAAATGTTTATTCTCATTTCTTAGACAGAATGACTTTTCCAGATAGCTGCTTCTTTCTTTGCCACGCCGGGCCAAACCCACAGGCCAAACCCACATTCCTTTATTTACCATATCCAGGCAGCATGTCAGACTCCAATGGCTTTTCCAAAATCAGTAGTGCCAGGGGTTACAAACTGTGACAATCATGGGTTGTCTGGATTGACACAAAAAGGAGCTTGCATGGGACAGATCCATATTACACCATGGAGCACCATGCAAAATAACTGAGGTAGCCTTGAGGGAAAGTTTCAGTGTCCTTAAATGCTCTTTAAAACACAACTCCTGTGGTCAGAATAAATAGACATATAAAAGACTTTCAGCCCCTCTTCCTTGGATCACTCCTTTATGAGGCAGTATTCCTTTACAGAATGCTTAGAAATTTTACAATATGCTGATGGATAGGAAATTTAAACAAATTACAAATTAAATAGACCAAATTTGCAACTGTAAACATGGCATAAAATATCTTTATTTTAATTTCTTTTTTAATCCCACTCTATGAACTTTTGGCAGTGAAATAATATCCAAATAGAAAAACTCCTTTCTCTTTCTGGCTCTTTGCTACATATTACACTTTAAATGCACAGAAAAATCTTGAAATGTAACTGCATTTGGTTCAAGCAATGTTATTTGCTACTGGTTTTTGTTTGCTGACTTGTCCTAGATCCATGAGTCCTGGCATCTCAGGGCATCAGAGAAATGGCTGAAAAAAGAAAGTGGGATCAGAAGAGAAAGCCAAGTGGGAAATGTCCTGCTTTGCTGCAGTTTTAGGCATGCTCCAATGGGGAAGACACAGAAATCAGAAGGAGCTCTGTCAGGACCTTCTGAGGTAGAAACACCAGGTTTGGTTCTAATTCTCCAACAAGCCTTAAAGGAGCTGGAAAAAAAATACTTTGTGTTCACTCCCTTTCTCTGTCACATCCCTGAAATTTGAACTGCAAACTGTTGGTTTTTGATCACTTCTAATCTCACAACTGAGATCTTGGTAAAATACCTAGTTCTTTCTCTTCTGGAACAGGTTTTTGTCCCTGTCCTAATCCCCTTCCCTTGCCAGAGACTTGCTGTTGAAAAGTTTCCTTGAAAAGTTTAATGTTATTATGCAGTGTTTAACATAATAGCGATAGATTTTCCTACTGTGTATGGCAGTACTGGAAAACATTTAAATATTATCCATGAAGCTGAACTTTTTTATAATCACCCCTTCTGTTCTCTTTAGTAACTCAAAATAATTCTTGAATTGAGCCAGCTAATATCCTCCTGTTTAAGTGTTTCTGAAAGCATTTCAGTTGTGTGCACACCAAGGTTTCCTCCATGCTTTCCTCTCCCATCCCTGTCATTCAATGTTCCAGTCCAATGGTTTTTCCATTCCTGTTTCCAGTGAGCTCATTTTAAAGTTCCAAACCACTTCTTACATTTATATTCTTTATTAATTTCTTTTATTTCCATTTCTTTATTAAAATTTTTTTATATGTCATTATTCCTATTATCATTGCCACTATCTTTCAGTTCGCAATCTTCATACAAGTTTGGGTTGTGTTGTTGTGGGTTTTGGTGGTGTTTTGGTAGTGGGTGGTGGTTTTTTTGGTTTTGTTTTGTTTGTTTGTTTGTTTGTTTGTTTTTGGTTGTTTGTTTGGGTTTTTTTTGGGGGGCAGGATATGGAAGGTGTAAGAGGTATGTTTTGATTTCTGCAACAAATTTGCTAACTTTTTTTTTTAAACATCAAAATAGAGTATTTTCTCTCCTTTTTCCTGATTAAAAAAACCAAGAATGCCCAAACATAAAGTTGCTTAGAAAAACAAGTTTGTTGACTTATTTTTCTGTCTTAAAGTTTTAAAGTAAATATCCTCCATAGATGAAATATGAGGTATGTACAACATATATTTTCTTAAATATCAGTTTCCTAACTCAGCTTGAAATCAAAAGTATTTTTGAATGAATTCTTTTGCTATTTATGATGTATCCTGAATGAATATAGGTCTGTAATTCTAATAAATTAGTATTGAGGTTTTATTTCCAGACTAATTGGAGAAGACAATTATAACTTTCCTATGAGAACAGGGGAAAATGGTGACTGTATTACAGTGGATTTGTAGTCTGTTTTTCCATGAGATATCCCGAAGGCACAACAAATGTTTCAAACACTAAGGAGCCATGGCATTAACTGCTCTAAGAGTCAATTTTAACAATTAAGATTTATCTCATCAAAAAATGTTAAGTAAATGCAGAAGGTTAAATCAAGTACAGAAGAGGGAATGCTGGGAGAACATTTCAAAATGAGAGGACCCCAGGGGAGGAGGACAGATAGGAGCATGATGGATTGCCCACTAGTGATAATAAATCATATGTACGTGTTGCATCTACAAGAAAAGGTTGTACTTGTTTCAAAACCCAAAGGCCAAAAGAGAATCTTGCCTCAGAATCTACTTTGTTACTTATATCTATGCCCAAGTTTAGAAATTAAATATTATTGTTTTTCTTCTAGGCCAAAGAAATAGCTCTATGCAAAAAGTAACAAGATGACTTGCTTCTTCCAGAAAGTCTTGAGTTCAGAAGACTGAGCCTTCTGGAAGAACTGAAGTGCTGCAAATCAGAAAAAAAGTACTGCATTGTGTTGATAATGCAAGATCACAGCTCTTGAAGTCTTACTTGTTTATGTACAAGGATTTCCCTCCTAAGAAAGATTTAGATGATCAGGTTTAAAACATGTAATGTGGGAATTTCAGGAGTTACAGACTATGAAAATATTATCTACTGTATTTAACTTGTTTGCTTGAGAATGGACCATGAACCATAGAAAGATATTTGCTGTTCAGAACTGTTCACAAAATAATGACTAAATCACTGCATATAAATTTCATATCTGCAAACATTTCACTTCAGCCTGTCTGTTTGTAATATGTAGTTAGCCACTTGAAACACAAGCCCTTTCTCAGCTTCTTCAGATGACAGAAATATGTCTGTTGCAATACAAGTAAAGAACCAAAGTTCTGTCTCAGAGGGTACTCTGCATGTTTAAAATCTGTAGTTATTTATTGTTCATAGCATTAAGTCCATTAATTCTGTGTCCTTCAAAAGATAATGATGATGATGATAATAACAACAATACCAATATACTCCTTGAGTTTTGCAAAAAAAGGTAAATAGTCTCAGCACAGTGGTGGTAGATGTTAGTTCCGGTCCTCAGGCCTCTGCTGCTGAGAGGCAGCGCTATTTGCTATTTCCAAGCTAAAGTGATAAAGAAAGGTAGAGTGGATTAATTTCTTCACAGCAGCAGTGGTTTGGGCCCATTTTGTCCTTCTTCTGACACACCTCTCCTGTGGGCTCACCACTCCACAAGGCTGGCAGAGGGGGGAGACCACGCTACCGCGATGTCCCTGCTTAACCCTGAAGTTCACTGGACAACAACTGGGGGAGACCCACAGTCTACGTTACATTGAAACTGTGATTGGTACTGGGAAGGGGTGCTCCTCCTGCTTGCAAAGGTTGAGAACCCTTAGCTGGTGAAAGAGCTCGGTAGAGTTATACATCACGGAAGGTATTCATCAGACTAGACATAACACATGGAGAATATGTTTTTATAGTCATAAAATCAACCCTCGAAAATATGCAGTTCTACTGCAAATATTTATGTAAAGTGTTCAACGTTCATTCTGTGTACTGTTTATGTTCCTCTGTTTCTTATGTCAGTCACTAAAATTTCCCCTGAGATAGAGATTTTTTTTTTTTTTTCCCACCATGAATTTGTATTTCCAAGTACAAAAATGTCTGAATGCAGAATGGAGGTTTGGGTTGGAGTTTTTTGTTTGCTTGTTTGGTTTGGTTTCTTTGGGTTTTTTTAGGAGGAGGGCGGGGGGCTGGAAGGGATATCTGATCTAAAATAGTGGATTTTGCTTTATAGCTGAGAATTGCCTCATATTCACGGCCCCGTGAGAAGCAGGTTGCTGCCCTACATGAGGCCAGGAGCTTCTGGTTCAGCAGGCAGAGGTCCACTGAAGTACCTGCAGGAGCGCTGCAGAAATTGAGACCTTTGCTGTCCCATGGTGGGGGATGCAGAATCAGCACCGGGACCACAGTGTTGGGTGTTTGCATGCATGATACATACTGCTGGGGATACTCAGGATATCTGGGAAGGAAAGGTCATCCTTTGGCTCAATCCCTTTTCTCTCACTTCCTGAAATAAGAGGCAAAAAATAAGGAAGTGTGTTCCCTGTGTGTAAAATCCTATTTTATTAAATTGCTGTATTTCTCTAAGTTTTCTGCCAAGTCATGTTGATAATAAATAGATAATGCCATACACATTTTCCACGAAAATGCACCAGGCACTCCTGGGGAGGGAGGAAAGTCAGGAGTTCCCTCAACCCTTTTTGGGTGGCTGATCTGTGAGACTGAAACACCCTGTTGCATGCTGCATTACATTTTAGAGCATCAGGCAGATTGCAGGTTATAACGATCAATGATACCCTGGTGCAGTTTGCTCAAGTTGTTATATACTTAGACACACTTGTGGATCAAAGTGCAGCTGAAATAGAGAAGCAGTCCTACAGATAATTTCTATTATGCAGACAAGAGTCCTGCTAACACAAATGATTTAGTAAGCAAAGTGGGTTGGCGTTTTTTGGTGTGGTTTGGTTTTTTTGTTTTGTTTTGTTTTGTTTTGGTGTTTGGTTTTTTTTTTTTTTTTTTTTTTTTTTTTTTTGGTCTTTTTTTTTTTCCCCTATCAATACCTATTGAGGTGTTAGTGAAGACATTTGAGTAACTCCTCAACATTTTCTACTGGCCAAGCTATCAGGCTGACACAGCCTATGTACTATAGAATGTAATTTTATGCCAGAATATCTATATGAAAATATGATTCTAGAACAAATGTAGATATACAGAGGAGTGAATTCACCCAGCACAGATTTCTCATCTCCACTTTCTTCCTACTTTTTTTTTTTTTTCTTTCCACATAGGAAGTCATCAGAGTTATATTTTTCCTGATTAACACATTTCTTCATCAACTATAATTGCAACCATTAAATTAGATTGCCTCCTGTTAATCTTCCACTGCTTCAATCCTATTATGGAAAAAATAATGTAAACTGTCAGAGTGAGAGTATGCAAGTGCCAATCTTGAAACGGGAGAAAAATATTGTTTTAATAAGAAGTCTTTCCATCATAGTGAATTTTAAAGCAATACAGAGATGGCATTTTCTTAAACCACAAGAAATATGCATAAAAAATGGAAATCTTTTCATTAACAGGAAGAAATAAACATCATATCAAAGCTGATGGTATTCTTGCATGCATCATTTGTATAGCTCATCAGATAGCTTAGAATAAAAGGTACCCTCAGGCAAGGAGTTGAAGGAGCAAATAGTCTTAATTTATATCCCAATATAAAGTTTATAAGCCTAGATAAAAAAGTAGGTACTGAAACATTAAGTCCCAACAGTCTAGCCAGTCTGATTAATATCTCTTCGAACAGAACTTATATTAAGACAGAGACAGCTGGGTTTAAAACACAAAGCCTGGCACAGCTGCCAGGCTTGGCACATAATGGAGGTGGAATACTTCCTTTAGAGCCAACTTATGTTAAAGTACCATATTAATCTTGCAGAGAGTTTTAAGGATCTCATGATCTAAGAGAATTTACTTGCTTTTGCAGTACTGAAACATTCTATGCATTTTCCTCTGATTTTTTGAAGATGTTATCAAAGATTGATTAGAGCTGCAGCATGTTCAGAAAAATACTGCATTTTTAAATGTTTATAAGTCCCTAATTTTCTAGTGCATAGATAAAACCTATGACCCTTGAACTTAATAATTAATCTTCAGTGCCATAGTAGTCCATGGCCAATGAATTATTTTTTGATATTTGAGATTGTAAGGGAAAAAAAGCTTATTACCAGAATAAGTGGAATTACATTATCTTTGATGTGAAGAGTAAGATAAAATTATTTATAGAAATCTACTGTTTGTTTATTACCTAGTTTCTAGGATGGCTTAGGAACGTTGTTGTTGGTAGATCTTAAGAATTGGTTGTTCATTCAGACAGAAAATATGTGACTGAAACACCAAAAGAAAAAGAAAAAATACATAAAAATTAGACAGAGTACTTCCATAAATCCTCAGCTCATACATTTTCATTCCAAGGTTTCTCCATCAGTTTTTTATAGGATGGTTTATTTTTTCTCCTGTAGGTTATGAAGGTATTCTCAGAATTCCTTCAGGCTCCTATTTGTAACTATTGTTATTACAATAAGTACTTTCCCTGCAAAAGTTCACATTATTTTTTTCAGGCTTATTTAGGCTATTGCAACCTTTGCAGTCCTCCTTTCCTTGGTGCAGTAACTTGGCCATTTTCCAGCTGTGGCCTGCAGGGATTAGTTGATGTCCTCTTCCAGGACAATTATTTCTATTTTCAAAGGGGTTGAAAGACTCTTAAATGTGCAGTTTGTTTTTACGACCTTATTTTTCTGCGTATCTGATTTCAGCAGTCACCTTCAGCACATTCTGCTGCTGAGAGCAGTGAGCAACATTAGCTCGGTGCTCCTGAGTCTAGGAGAGGTCTATTCAGGAGTGGTGGCGTTTCAAGTGGTGGGTAGGGACACCTGGGATGCCAGGTGTGCAGCTCTGCTGCTGCAGGCTGACCTTGGCCAGCCAAGGACTTGGGTAGAAATTGGAGGGAGGCTCAGGGCATGCCTGTGGTCTGCAGTGTGGTGCTGTGGTCACACATCTCTGGCTGATTGTGTACAGAACTTACATGATGTAGACTATAATTGACAGTATTTGGAAAAGAGAGTCACCGTGTTTCCAATGGGAGCAGGAATGACTTTAACAGCTGAGGATGACAAGTAATGGAGAGCTTACTATTGCAGAATGTTTTATATCAGCATGGTGGCTTGCCTTCAAAGATAAAGGGAACAGAAAATGGGAAAATGGGAAAATGGGAAAGGCAACAAGGAAGAATCGCTGGATGACAATAAAAAGAAGAAAGGAAAGAGACACAGCAAATTGTTGGATGACAAGTAAACAGGAAAGAAAAGAGACACAGAAATGAAAAGCAAATAGGAAAGTGTCCCTGGGGAAGAAAGGATGGAAAGAATTTGGAGAATATTCACTAAGATGTTGAAGGAAATTAAAGTGAGAATAAGCGAAGTGATTCAGGGAACAAGAAAGTGTGAAAAATTCGCAGTAAGTTTGAGTGGCCACTGAAAAGAGATGCAGGGAAACTGCCTGTGCTCCTGCAGGGGTGGGTGATAAGGGGAGCCAACACATTTGCCTTGGTCAGCACCCAGCTCTGCCATAGATCAAGGCACAACAGCAGAATCCTTGGGTTCTTCCAGGCACATCCTTGGACCTCAATCCTTCCAGCCTAAGGTGATGCAGTAAAAGGCAAAGGTACTGCTTGAAGTACATGAATGAGTCAGGGCCAGCTGAGTTCCTTCCCTGTTTGTAAAAGGGATCTGTCACAAGGAGGAAACCTTGCTGGCACCAGGGAGTTGAGACGCCACTGGGGTCTGAGGAGATCTCCCACTCCCTCTGGTGCTGCCCTCAGACCACTTGCCTTTTCTACTCCATTTTCAGTTATGTTGTCACTTGGCAGTAGTGACATCTGTATGGCATGTGGGTTTTTAATAGATGACAAAAGACTTATCAGAAGCGATAAGGCTTTTTTTGTTTGGTTGGTTTTTGTTTTAAGGAATTCTGTGTCTCTCAGTCTGTCATATCTAGTTTTAAACTACGTACTTTGCAATCTAAGCAAAACGCATATTCATAATTCTGTGAAATATTTTCTAAAATAGTTTATGTGTATATTTGAATGTGGAGTGTGGAGCGTAATTAAATTGCAATGATATCATAACTTTAATGGTAAACATTATTATATATTTGCAATCTAAATACAGAGCATTTTAATGAGAATTGAAAGGTTGCTAGTGTATCACAGAGTGAAACATTATAGGAAATCACCCTTTTGTCTCATTTGCCCATCATTGTCTAAAAGATACAATGACAGAATAGCTTGCATGACAGTCTCAAAAATATTTTGCTAAAAGGAGTGATTTGTTCAGATTTGAACGAGCAAGATGATGAGAGAGCTTTCTTTCTCTCTTCCCCAAATCTTTACATTTGATCATCTCCCTAAAAACAAAAAAAAAATTATTCTGGTAGACAGACAGCTCTTCAACATGTCCTCAGGTGCTTTCTGAGATAAGATGCAGATGAAAAGTAGAAAAGCACCTGTATACTGGGTGATAAGAATGGAAAAACTTTGACACAGTGATTTACAGAATATCCAAGATATATATGGGGTAATTTCTCTTTGTTGCTTTAAAAGGAATGGAGCTTTGCACGTGAGTGAATTTCGGACTGTTAACTGTGTTTGTCAGAGTAAGACATGAATGCAGTGACACTCCCACAAGATTAAACAGCTGAGCAGAACAAAAATTTTCCAAAATATGGATAACTGCATATAATTTGGTGTTTTGCATTAGCTTTCAAATGTTTTGAACAGCATCATCTGGTCATAGTATTCATGAGAGAACTGCTATCTACTGGAGAAATATTTCAGGTAACTTTAAGATGGCAACTCAGTTATTTCTGTACTCGTTACATCTTTAGTAACTACCTCACTCTGTTTAATCCCAGCCTATTTTGGAGGGAGGACAAAGACCTGGCTGCCAATGGCTTTACTTCTTGTTAGGAAAAAGCTGGTCTTGAAGCTATTTAGGTCTACATGGTAAAGCCTAAAATGGAGAGTCCCTTTGAACCATTGCTTTACATTGGTAAATCAACGGATACGTATGGAAGAGAATAATTTTGTCAATAAAAGGAGAAAGGTCCCAGCTGAGGCCATGCTAGGGCTTATTTGCTACTGATGGAAGTTGAAAAGCAGAGTGAAACGTGTCACCAACGCCTGCCAGTGGACTGTGCCAAACCCCTGCTAGGAAGGAGCCTGCACACCCAAGCAGCACATCCTGCTCCCTACTTGCTAAAGAGGTGCCAACAGGTTTCAAAATAATGACACTGGTGTTGAGTGGACTGCAGCATGTTTTTCTCTTCCATCATCACCCACAAGGGTAGGACTAATGATGTTGTTGCTTCTGTTGGCAATATCCGACTTTGCCCTGATCTTGGGACACATGAAGAATGGGCTTCTGTGGAACTTGACCCCTCTCCCTGCTCCTGAAGAAAAACTACGAGGTAATCCTTGAACCTCAGCATCTTCTATTTTATTATTATGCATGAAAATAGAGGAAATAAACCACACAGTACAAAATATTTTTTGTGGTGTAAATGCATGTTTTAAAAACCCCCAAACCATACAAGCTGAATTCTTTCTATCCTTGTTGAGGTTTTAGCCATGGAAGGGGAAAGACTGAAAAGAAGCACTGACAAATCACTCATTGCAAAACTGGAACTGCTCAGAAAATTTGTACATGTAGCTATTTTAAAACTACCAACAGAGTGATGACATCTTGGAATGAATGCCTAGAGAGTTAGAAAGCACAGGGTAAATTAATTTCAGATGGATGACAGACATATCTTTTATAAAAGCTTAAGTGAGTTAGAAATCTAAATCTTCCTTTCAGACATGACTAAAGACACTTAGAGAGACAGTTTCTTTCAAAGTGTGACTTGATCGCCTGAATCACAGACATCCTTTGAAAACTGTTTAAATGTAAGGCAGTTTTCTTTGTAAAGCAGAAATGTGAGAAATTTTAGATAGCCCTACATGAGGAGGTTTTTAAGGAGGTTTACTGAGTATTGTTGAGATGAGACTTCAAGAAAATAGAGTTCTTGCAATCCTCAAGGCTTGGCTAAAGTGTCTTAGGCTGCTTACTGACATTTTGTTGTTCATTTTCCCAGATGAGAGCAGTAGAGATAACAAGAACAGATGAAAATATGAGAGTCATTAACCAAAGTAGATTATGTTTAGGTTTCACAAATAAGCAATAAGGAAATTTGCCCAGAAATGCAAGCAAAATCTATACTGTATAGTAATTTATCCTGTAATGTTCTAAAAATAAATGATATTTATAAAAGGGTTGTGTATCACTCTTGGTAAAACATGTGGGGGCATCTTGCCACAGAAATGAGCATTTCTGAGCAAATTCTTCTAGTAGGAAGTGCTGTGTACCCTCTGGTTTCTCATCTGTTCCTGTGCTCTGTGGTCTCTGATCTCTGCCATGGAGAACAAACCAGTTTTAGTTCAGTTAATTTAGTTACTAAAGAATGAGTTATTCTCCAGACTCCAGAGATATTGATATATTTTCACATTTTACAGACTAAGAACATTTGTTCACAAATTGTAAGCTCGGTTGCCCCTCAGTTTGCCCATACCTTGTGTACCAAATCTATAGATTTTGTGGCAACCTTGTGATACAAATTTGGGATAAGGATTGCTCTGATCCCAGCATCATAGGCACACCCTCTGAACAATGTTAGAATTAGTTATCAGTAATGTACAAATCTTGATGTCCTTCACAAAGGCAAAATAAAACGAACCCTTCTTTGTGAACTTATACTCCATATACAGCAGAATTTTGTTTTTCATGTAGTTACAGCTAACACCCTGTTAGCATCTCTGTTGGAACATGAGTCTTTGGCATAAATTTGAGAATTTTTGTGTAAAGATTAGAACAGCACAGCACAAGGATCAGTCACATTTCCAATGTTATGTAGTTAGTAATTCCAGTAAGTTGCCTTGTATGCTTGATCCAACACTCCAGGTGGATTTTTTTCCTGTACTTTTTTGACCACCTATGTGTTTTCTGTGAGCATACTACCAAGACAGGAAAAGGTATGATATTAAAATATATTTAAGGAAAATGCTATTAAGAAAGTTTACAAGTAGTTTCTGGACTTGAGTCTCTAGTCAATATTGACAACTTTTTTCTCAGTATTTTGATAGGACTCAAACAGGTTATTTTCAGGAAGCTATGTTCTGCCAGGAAAATTATAGGACAATTTTACATAAACAAACATGAATAATTTGTTCACACCAAACAACAAAAAAATAAGCTTCATTGATTTTAAGGCAGACATTTTCAATAAAACCAGCCACCCACAGATGTATTTAATCACCTTAGTAAAGAGGATTTGATTCTCTATGGCAACCGAACATCTGTCATATCCAGTAATTTCCAAGACACTTTGAATCCTTTTTTCAAAATGGATGTCCACAGTGACCTTTGAGTGGATATTTGATGTTCCATCTGGTCCAGGTGTGTGCTCCTGCTTCTACATTCGTAACAGATTTCTACCATCCAGATTTTTTCAAGAAAAATTTGTAAGCAATGTTTTTTACTTTTGAGTGCTCAAAGCCCCATTAGTCTCACTGAGCTTAAGATACATTTAGGAGGGAGCACATATGCTCTGCTGAATACGACTGCTTTCTCATTCAGAATGCATGTTGATAAGAGTAATATTTTGCATATTTTTTTGAAAGATCCATCTGATTTTTTTTTCTCCTCTGAGCCTGTGAAATGCAGAACACCCTGGCTTTCTGTAGCATTTTGCAAAACGACATGAGTCTCCTTAGTGGACTGTGTGGTTTGAATTAGATGGTTGTCTCATTCAGATATACCCTGGCTGTAACTGCTTGCTCTTGAAATAGGTTTCAATAGAGTAGCTCCAAACTAATGTGATCTGCCAGTCATCTCTGTCATTCACTCCGAGGGACACTTCCATAGGGCAGTTATTCCGGTGGCTGGGAGCGGTGATGTCTGAGAGCCCCAGGGAGGCTGCTGGAGCTGCATCTTCACCTGTGGACAAAGCTGGGTTATCACTAATGATGCCTCCTTACCACATCTAAAACTTACATGCCATATCTTTCTTCAAATGCGTGTATGTCTTTATCAGATTCCATCAGAGAGGGATGATCAGTCCTAGAAATTTTAGATTAATAAATCAAATTTGATTTGATGAGCTAATTTGAATTTTGATGATGAATACTTTGATAGCATCAAATAACAATGAGCAGAAGGAGCTTCTGAACAGTAAAATCTTAGCAAATGCAGATGTGATATAGAAATTAAAGCTGTTGCACTGCTTTCCTCACTGCGAGGGCTTTAATAATTTTATTTTCCAAAAATGTCTATTTTCATGCTCAGTTGATTAGATGAGGAAAAAACCCTACATTTATCTAATTTTCAAGTCAGGTATTTGATTTTAGAAAGCCAGAGGGTATAAAAAAGTAAGAAATTATGTTGTCTAACCTTGGTGTAACAGGGTGATGATCAACAATTTCCTTTGGTGGCCCTAGGCATCAAAACCTTCTTGAATTGTTAAAGGAACTCAGATGCGGAACAGGCTGAACTATGCTTGGCACTTGAAGAAAGTTAACATGCTTCAAAATCACTTTTTTTTTTTTTTTTTTATTTCTAAGCTTTATGAGACTTTTGCTCTTTGTATTAAAAATTGTTTTGTAGGTGTGGCATCCCACCCTAAGGGAAAGGGAGCACCAAAAATTGGTAGATGCCCATGGTAAAAAACAAATGGCAAAAGTCAGAGGACACTCAAAAACTTAGAATTGTTTTATTAATAAATTACACACTTGAAATGGAAATTGATATAAGTTAGTTCCTCTTTTTTTAGTAAAAACAAACTTGGATGGATTTTGCTTAAGGGATAGAGTGAAAGAGAAGAGAGAGAGAGAGATTAAAGAGAAGTAGAGACAAAGAGAGGAAGAATGAAAGAAAGAGATCACCAGTCCTAGCTCCAGTGTTGATTTTGCTGTTGGGTTTAGGGTGCTTGAGGCACTGCCCAGGTTTCCTGAGGGTGCCTTTTCACAGATAACTTTCCCCCTGCTGAAGCTGTTTCATGCTTTCTATGCAAAATATTGATCATGTGCAGTTTGTTCTTGTAGACCTTTCAGGAAAAGAGTCGGAGGGCATCTGGGTCTTTGATAATATTGATCCCACCCTACTGGGTCAGCCTTTGGTCAAAAGTCCATGCCCACTTCTCAACCTCATTCCTGTGCTTTTGCTGTGCTGTGTTGTCCTTATCTCCAGGAGCCAGAATAAGAACATTTGTCCCAGAAAAGTGTTGCTCTACCTCTGTATGGCTCCTTTTCCAGCCACATCCTGTTCTTTCTCACAGTGTGTTCTTGCCAACAAACTTTGGCTATCTGGCTATCTGTGTTAGACGTATACAGTACAGTGCATTTTCTTCTGGGTTTTTGCAATAGGAAACAGAAATGATAAATAAAAATTTGCTCTTTATTAACACTGAGTCTTTGCTCTATTGACATTGCTTCTCTGCAGCATGAATTGCATTAAAAAAATACATACAAAAAAAGATACAACATTCGAATCAGGAATGACTGACATAAAATAAATATTTTGCTTACAAGTCAATGTTCTTCTAAATTGTCAACGTTCTTCTAAATTTGTTTATTCTGATTGGATTCAGTGCTTAGGTCTCATTTGTAAAAAATGGGGAAGAGTCAATTTTGCATCTTTTAATTTTTGCTGCAAATTGTTAATGTATATTTGTTACCCTGGTTTTTCTGAGTTTCTTTATTAGCCTTTTGATTTTCATAAATGGAGTCAGATCTTTTAGTTACTGTAGAATATTAGAGCAGTTTTCTACCTTTCCCACAGAAGTAATATAAACAAATTCTTTGTTTTTCATTCTTTGTCCTTTGTTTGCATATTTCTAACCTGAAAACAATTGTAACTGACAATTCGTCTGGCCACTGAGGCTGAGGGGTGGAAACCCCAAAAAGCCAATCTTCTGCTAGACCCACAAATGTATAAAAAGTAAAAGAATAAACAAAGGGGTCTCTTCTCTCCGCTCTTTCAGCTGGGAGCTGGATCAGAGGAACCTCTGCGAAAATCTCTTGTCTGCGTGTGATTGCTTTGTGTGTCTCGGTGACATATATTTTCACGTCAGAATTTAAAAAAGTACTCTACCAGAAGTGCACATTACTTTGATATTAAATGGACTAATTCTGCTCTTGGATATGCATTTCTACTTCCATGTGTAAGACAAGAATTTGATCCACAGTTTACAGTAGAGCAAAGACAAAAAGCAAAACTTCTAGTCTGATATAAAGAGGCATGAAGCATTTTTTATCTTAGGCCAAATCAAGCATGCTCAATCCAAAATGTAATGCTGCATTTACAAGGCCAGAAAGCCTAGATTTTAAAGACATTTATGTTCTGGTTTATGACATATCTTAGTACTTCAGTCTGCTGAGAACCCAGGTATAACTCTCTCCTCTGCTGAGACAGTTTAAAGTTGCTTCATGGATATCAAGTCTTTATGGCTGAATTTGAAGGTACCTTACAGTCATTGTTCACAGTTTCCCTTGGGGACAGTTTTTCACATGTGTACAGTCATAGCATCTGTGAATTAATTGCTCGTTCATGACTTTGTTAAGTACTGGGCTGCAAAGTTACTGGGTCAGTTATCTCTCCCTACATGATTTTATATTTTTTATACTTTATGTTTTGTACTATGTACATTCATTTTACAGCACCTCATAAAAGGCAGAAAATATTTCCTGAGAGAGGGTGGTATCCAGTGCATTGAATAAGGCATGATTCCTCAGGAAGGAGTATATTGTCATGTATATTGGGAGATTAATGTGTAAATGTCAGAAAGAGGTCGAATTAAGATTTCAGCCTTAGTGGTGAACAACAGGGTCTGTAACTGAAGTTGTATGAAATGCACAGGTTCAACCCATTCCCCCAACCTCTGATACACATCCACATGTACAGATATCCATAACTCAAATCAGTGAAAAACGTTATGACCACTGCAATGCTAATTGCTTATTTCTCTTCTCTAACATTTCTGTATTTAAACCTGGTTGCACTCAGAAAACTCAGGCTTGACCTCTCCATCAACTTTGTATCACATACTGAAAGTGAACGAGCAAACATGCAGGCATAGTGTTCAGTCCTCTAGGCAATTCCCTGGCTTTTGAAGGTTTTTCAGATTTTTCGAATTGGAATGCTCTCTTTTTTGCTATAGTTTCCCCCTCTGTTCAAGTGAAAGTTGTTTCATGAGGAAGGAGAAGGACAATGCTTTGCTTAGGAAAAAGACAGATGTCTCTCAGTCAGAGCCAGTCTCAGAGCTGATGTTGTTCCTTGGTATACCATTTAAAACAGCAAGCACAATTTAATCCTGACCTGAAATAGTGCTCACTGATGAAGGTAATTTTGCCCAAGTGTGTCTTGAAAGACTGGACTGTGAGAGGGAAGAGGAAGTTTTCTTCAGGACAAATTGTTCCTTCTCATTTCTACAGTAGTATATGATGATTCCAAGCACATTCACAGAATAGCTGTGGTTGGTAGGGATCTCGGGCTGTCATTTCAACCTGCCCTGGACTCACAACAGAGCTATCTTCAACCTCAGGTCAGGTTGATTTATTTGTTTGAGGATTTAATAGCTCCAAGGATGGAAGTTCAACAGCCTCTCTGTGTTCTTTTTCAGGAATCAGTTCCTCTAAGAGCTAAACTAGGCTAGGGTTTTTTCAATGTGAATACAGAGGTTGTTATGTACCCCTGAAGTCCTGTCCTGTCTCACATTTTCAATAAGATCCTCTGGATAATTCCCATTTGCTACATATTGACTTGACTGTGGGGTTTTGGTGGTTTTTTTTTTTGGTTTTTTTTTTTGGGGGGGGGGGGCGGTGTTTCTTTTTTTCTTTTTTTTTTTTTTTTTTTTTTTGTTTGTTTGTTTGTTTGTTTTTTGGGTTTTTTTTGTTTTTTTGGGGACTTTGTGATTTTCTTCAATTTTGTCTCTGAAGAACAGGCACAGCCATTTTCATGCCAACTAGTATAAGCCACCTGAGAGAGTCAGCTAAACAGAGAAATGCAGTGAGCCCATCTCTCATAGTTATTGGAAAAGAATATCGTCTATAGAAAGTATTTTTGCCCACCCAGGGCAACTCTGAAATGTTGGAAACAAAAACTTGTTGGGTTTTTTTTTGTTGTTGGTTTTTTTTTTTTTTTTTTTTTTTTTTTTTTTAAAGATGAAATATGTTATTAAAATAAGTCTAAGCAAAGCACTTCAACTTGAGGAACAGCTGTTTTTCTAGACAAAAACCACTTGTTATATTTTCCTGAATTCACATATTCAATAAACTGCATTTTTCAACAAATTAGAGGTTTAAGGTTTCTCCCCTGCCTGCATTAATTTTATATAATTAGAGATGAGTTTTTACAAGTCTGAGGGACAGAATTACCTGTCTGGATTTTACATTGTGAAGAAGTTTAAAATAAATATGAGCTCAAATTTAAGAAAAGCAGGTAATTAGTTAGGCAGATTATATTTAAACAGGCAAACAGCTGGCATGCTAAACAAAAGGTGCTCCATTCCCACTCACTGCATTGCAGCTTGCCATGAGAAACCGACCCTCAGGCTAAGGGGCACTTTGGCCTCCAAGATGCTGGTGT
Organism: Hirundo rustica; assembly: GCF_015227805.2. Taxonomy (NCBI): domain Eukaryota; kingdom Metazoa; phylum Chordata; class Aves; order Passeriformes; family Hirundinidae; genus Hirundo; species Hirundo rustica. Next base: position 35,760,732 of record NC_053452.1, read on the forward strand.
GAGTGAGACAGGGGAGGAGGTGACAGAGGTCACTTCAAAGTCTCCAAAAGACTGAAATATTTTTCTTTCCTCTTAGTGACCCATTCTTCTCCATCTCAGCTGCATGGGAAGCATAAAGCATTTTGCTACAATGAGAATTTATATGCAAATGAGTTTCACGCTGCATTGAGAAGCAGATTCAAATCCCTGAAGTGCCTGGGAGCCAGGCCTTGGGATCAGGTCCCTGATAAGTGAAATTCCTTAGTACTGGGGTGATGTTGCTAATGCTGTGATTGTTCACACCCAAGCAGGAATGGATTAATTTTTTCTGTAGTTCACTAGCTTCCACATCAGGAATGGTATCCCAAGAGAATCAACAGCACTCACCTGCTGCCAATGGACTGGGTTTATTCACTTTGCTGTACAAACAGCAGCATTGTTCCACTTCTCCTATCTAGGTCTTCAGTGACACCAAAAAAATGATTCAGTAAATGAATATTCACTTAAAAATATTTTTCATGATTGACTCTAAGTGAATTGCACATAAGATTGGTTGAAGAAAATGTGACAACAACACTTCTAGGAGTTTTGGTAGAGAAGCCTATATTTTAGGAACTTTATTACAGGATAATATGTGTTAGGAATTTGGAAACCTGACAAGTCCTCTCCCCTAAAAGATCAAAAGATTGCAGAACTGTGGGTGTATCGCTCAAGCCATATAAAATGTCCTTTATCAAAATAATTTGAATAAATGTTCTTTGACTTTTCTTGTATCTGCATACATATAGATTTTTCACCTTCAGGGTGCCCATGGTTCATGTGGTGTTTCAGTTTTAGTCGGAATAATTTATTTAGAAAAGCTTAAAAACATAAAGCTTAAAAATACATTACAACTCTTTGGATGATTCTGCTCACTGTGAGCAAGTTTCAGGGGTTATAAAAACAAGGAGGTTATTTCATTACTCTGTTTCAGTGAAAAAACAAATTCAATGGTAAGAATTATTTAGCTGAGGAAAAACAAAACAGGAAACATCATCCAGCCACTCTATAATACTTTCACACAGCATGTCTTGAAAATTGACTATAATTCTAATGCAAGGCTCTCAGAAGATTGTAGCAGAATCAAAAATAGCATTGAGAAGGGTGATGAGGATGATCACAGACACCAGACAGACTTTGCATGCAGATGGACTAATGAGACTTCTCTGACTGAACAGAGGTAAAGGCATGGTATGGCAGATGACTGTGAAATCACGTGTGGGGTGAAGAAGGTAAACAGAAAATGAAGTTGAACTGCGCTTGAGCTGCCTGAGTGCTTCAGGATGCGCAATATCACAGGTCAATATTTGCAGCTCTACAGGCTGTCACTTGAGCTGCCTGAAGCCACACAGGCAGTTTTCCCTTGCATTCCTTTGCTTTCATGCTGGCACCACTGGTCTCATGCCCACACACCTTCAGGCTCCAACAATGTTGTTACGTAGGTTCTCATGCGAAGCAAAAGCCGCTGGCACGAGAAACATTCCCTGTTCAGCCCTCTTCATCCTTGTTTTGCTGATTTTAGTTTATGCTGGGGAAAACCAAGTGAAATGAACTGCAAGGCAGGTTTCTATCAATTAAATACTTGATAAACATTACACTGAAATGCATGTGCATGGAGGCTCAAAAGCTGATCAGCAGGTATTTCTGATGCTTTGGCAGAGTTCTTCAACCAGTGCTAATAGCATGACAAACAGGAACACCATTGGGGAGTTCAGGCCAACCCCCATGGAAAGTACACAGCACTGGGGAAAAGTGTAACAATACTCGGGGAAGAGCAATTATCAGGGCTAGAGATAAAGCAAAGGGACACTCAAAAATGTGGAAGTTAGTCAAAGTTATAGAGAGGCAGATGGTGGAACTTGGGCCAGGTGCCTCACATCCATAGATTTAGGGGAGCTAGGGAAGACTTTAAAGATAGCAGGATGGAAAGGAGGGGATACAGATGGGTATGACCCAAACAGCTGTGAGTGCCCACACCATTTTCATAGTGTCTTAGAGTCGTCTCAAAGTCTTGTTAAATCTGGGTTTGAAAGAGAGAGCAGATGCTGTTTTGCAGCTGTGAGATGCCTCCTCTCTCTAACATGACTATCCACAGTTAAAGAAGCGACATTCTTCACTTGCATCCTTAGTGATAACTGCATGTAAAAAGGACCATGGCAAATATTTTAATTCCAGATTCTTGAGTATCTTCGAGTTGAATATGAGTTTTGTGACAGTTTCCCACAACAGCACAGGAAGAGACCTGTTTTCCTGTGGTCTTGTGGGAACCAACTACACCTGTGACATACCTCCAGCACGCCAAAACCAGCCAGATGAGCAAGACTGGAATAGAGCCAGCAGGGAATGTTCACTCAGTTTATTCTCTTCTTCAGATCATGTGAAATCTTAGCATGCAGCAAACACTTTATTGTGTAAGGAAGCAGAAGTAAGTCTAAAACCTGTTGTTCTCCTGATAAACTCACAAATTTGCAAAGGAATTTAAAAGTTAACAGTTTCATTTAAAAACTAAATCAGATGTTACTGCTAAAATGAGTTGTACATATATAATTAGAGGCTAAATTGCCTCCCTGGTTTCCTAGAATAAATTCAGCCTTTAAGTAGTAGAGAGCTGGTACACCTCAGACAGCCGGATCATTTCCAGATTTACCAGAAGGACCTCAGTTATCTGCCCATATTAACACAGAATTAGCAGGCTTTTTGTGTTCAACAGTTTCTTTAGAAAGATAGAGAACAGGATTTGCAGATGGATGTGAGAAGCTTAAGAGCAAAAACTCAATTACTTTTGATGAGTTTCTCCCATTCCCTCTGTGGCTGACTGGATCATTACTGAACAGTACCATCTGCAATTGCATATATCAGTTTTTATTGATACAGCAGGATCCATACATCCCAATGAGACTGGGGCATACCAGGCATGCCAGTCTGGCATGTGCCTTCCTTACATTTGGTTTGTCCCTGGCAGGGGCAGCGCTCAGGAGCATCTGCTGTGCCAGCAGGTTGGCAGAGTAAGGCCCATGTGAGAGCCAGGCAGGGAAAAATGCTGGAGATCTTATCCTGGCTGTCACTCTGTGTGAAATTATGGGTTAAATTGTGAGATACCCAGGATAATCACCATGAAACTGTCTCCCAAGAATGGTTTTGAGAAAAGATTAGGAAAATGAGTTGGAAAATAGGACATTTACTTAAATGGGCAGCCTAGGGTCATTCAGACAGCAGGATGGTGGAGCATGGCTAATGAGATGTCCCCTCTGAACCTCAGAGGATCTCCCATGTTACCTGCTTCATTGTGTGTTGGTGTTTCTACTCTGGCAGTATGGGCAGATTCTCTGTGCACAGTGTGTAGATTTTCTTAGATACTGGTGGCTTTTCTTACACTAGACAATGTGCCCCATTTTGAAGGTCCTACTAGTCCCTTACAAAACTCCTGAACACAACAAAAAGATGGGACAAGGCCATCAACATGCTAAATTTTTCTGAAAGTTATTCCATTGTAAAGCACTCTTGTTTTTATTTAATTTAATTTAACATTGATATATACAAATGTTTATACTTATCCAGTGAGGATATGCTTTAGAGCTTTTTTTTCCTCAGAACTTGTGAAATGCAGATACAGTGATGGGGAGAGCAGGACTCTGAATGTGAAAAACCCAAAAAAAGAGAAAATGGAATGAGAAGGCATTCTTCATGCCTTGGAGGCAACAAGAAAAAGGTTTGTATGATATTAATGGAAGACTTTCTTTTATTTTCAGGATACAAGCATTGTTGAAAGGCAAAGTGGGATAGGAGCCAAGGCACCAAATGTAACAAAGAACTTTCCTGACAGGTCTTGCAGCAATGGTAAAGGGGAATATGCTAGAAACATGTTGTTTAGTAGAAACAATGGACTGCAGCAGAAGGATGTGAGATGAAATTAATGGGAACAGAAGTAATTTCAAAGTCTGCATAGAGAACATGAATAAATGGTCACTGAGCAGGTGATCTGGAAAACACCGCATTGAAAGTCTGGGGCTTCTGCAATAACCAACTCAAACAAATTAATCTTACGTATATTAAAAAAATCAAATAGTGAATGGCATGGGAAGTGCACCAGACAATAATAGGAATAAGGGATTCTCAGAAATTTTTTTTACAAGAGGCACAGAGTTACATTGTTTTGCTGCTGTAGGATGTAGCTAGCTCAAAGGTCATTCTCCAATGTCAATTGCTGTTTTATTTTCCTTGATTTCAAGGCAAAAAGCCAATACAGATAAAAGCAGCCAATATGAAGACAAAGATGAGAAATCAAAGGCTGTTTTACCTTTGTAAAAATGCATTTCAGTAAAAACATAGTGTCATTTTGATAAAGTAAGGGAACATCTCAGGGATAAAACCTTTGAATGTATTATTTTGGTCTTGAAATAAGGCACAGCACATGCTCACCCACAAAGGCAACTCTTAAGGTTCAGTCAAGGCAAAAAAACAGCAGAATCACAGAGCACAGCTGCTCAGAGAGCACCAAGGAAATGCATCTTAATTCTCCCCATTTCAGTACCCTTCTAATCCAATCTTCATTATTACATGCTGGGTACTTCCAAATTTTTACCATTTCAGGCAACATAAGGGAGGAGATGTCTCAAGTAAAAGCAGTTTTCATGTTTGTTTACTTTTGGCTCACCTGCAAGAATAAGGTCATTTTGTCAGGAAATTGGGTTAAGAGATTTCCAGTAGATGTCAGGAGTTCATGTCATAAGCAGTGACAATCAATCTCAGGGAATGGGAGATGCAATATTTCTCAAGGCGGAAACAAAACATCTTGTCACTTCAGCTGAGGAACTTGTCATGTGACAACCACTGATGTTTAGTAAAGCATCCTCTGCTCTTGAGATCATGGCAGAATTAAAGAAGACTATGTCCATTTGTCACTAAGGCACCCTGAAGTCTTCGTATACTGTACAACAGCTGGCATCTTCCACTCTTCTCAGACCCTTCAGCAGCTCCTGTTTTTTCCTTTGGCTCACCCATCCACAAACCATCCACATCCATCTGAACCCTTTGTCTTCCTGGCCTGAACATCCCATGTACTATTTTAAAATACCTAATGACCCCTATGCTGAGTTCCTTTGGCAGTGGGTTTCAGCCTTGTGGCATCACTGTACCAGGGACATATCCTCTGAGATCTACTTGCAGTAGAAATCAGGTGGAGAGAGGAAAAACTGTGTTTAGAGGCCTCATTTCGTTAGTAGCAATTACTTATATTCAGAAAGGCTCTGTTTATCCTCTGGTTTTATTATGTGATTTTTTTCCCTCGTTGTTTCCCAAAATAAGTATATGACACTTTTTCCAAGTGTCTGAGAAGGGGCATTTGATTCCCTGTGAAATTCCCGCAGACAAAAACTTATGAACAGGCAGACAAGTGGAAAGGGGTGAAAAACTTTAAAGGAAGGGATTTTTAAAGTACATACACACATTGTTTACACTCAGATTTTTATTTCTATTTCTCTTGGTGTACAGACACTGTTTCAGAAATTCTGATGAAATAAGATTTCTAGATAGATAAGTATTGTTAATTTATATTAGAAACATTATTTCATTTTTGTTTATGTCAAAGATCACCAAAGTAAGATTTTAGGACCTGTCTTTAACTGGTTTATGGTTTTAACTTTTGCACATGGTTGTAACTCTGTGACAGTCAGTTCATGATAAACCTAAAAAATTGCCTCTTTCTGCCATGAAGATTTTACTTCCTTGAGCTTACAGTGCCAAGATACTCTTGAGCAAAACATTTTAGATAATGTAGCAAATAAATGTAGCCACCATAATTACTTGATATTATGGCTCAACATCTATCCAAATTAAATAAAAGTTCTCTGTTACATCCTACTAGTGAGAGAAATGATTTGACAAAGCTATATTAAACCAATATATCCCTGAATATGACAAGGAAACACAAAATCACCTTTTGGTACTATAATGGCAGATGAGACATTATCAGTAGGCAAACTCTTGTCCTAGAATCAGAAAATAGCATTTTCCTGTGGAATTCTATTTTTCTTTAGCTAACACAAACCCAATGTTACTGCGCCTTGATCAGAAAACAAAACTTTTATTGGTGGTAGGTGACAGTACACCAGGGATAGATTTATTACCCTACATGAAGCTTGACCAACTTCTGGGGTTAGAATTTTACAAAAATATGTTGAACTGTTGTCTTACCAAGTAAATGATAATGTTTGCCCAGGTGCATGATTTAAAGAATATTTTTCTCAGTTTTTGGACAGATGAAAATTTCAACTCACTTAGTGGACTAAAAGGAGTATTCACTTACAAAATTCTCAAAGCTGCCATCAGAGATCTTTTCATTTACTAAATGTCTTGTTTTGTGAGGTTGAAGGAGAGTCCACAGTGTGTGCATGAAGAGACATTGGATATATTGCTGTAAATTAGGGAGTGAGTAAATTTATTCCCATGATGAAAGACTTTCTAAACTAGGATAAATAAAAACACTTGGCCTGGATTTCTTGATTGTTTTATCCTTAAATGTCTTTTTTTTGTTGTTAATTGTACTTACCTCACTTTTAATTCTGATAACAGAATGTTGGATTTTATTACATAATCATAATTTTGGAATAAAATGAAGTAAAGAACAGTTTTGAGCCTGAAATACCAGAGTACCAGGGTTGGAATAACTACAGGTTTTGTGAATCTCTGAATCTCACTTTTCTGCTTCATTCCTTGAAGTAGGATACATTTTATACTGTCTTGTCATTTAAAATCTCCAGGTTTCTAATGTGATCTGGGCTCACTTGATAGCCAATGGAGAGGAGAAAGACATTTCTAAATGTCAACTGATATCACCTACTTCCAGTATCTTACTCAGTTTCTCTTACTGGTATGGAAACAGAGACCACACAGTCAACTGTCTTGGGCTAGTCCACTAGATTTTAAATAGCTCAAGTTAAACTACACAAATCCCATAATGAAGTACTACTTTGTGCCATTCCTTGCCATTCCTCTGGAATTTCCCAAATGCACTACACAATTCATAAAATTAAATTTAATAAACAGTTTGTTAGAAAGGACTCAATTTTCTATTTGATTTTTATTTACTTAATTTTAGAGAACAATTTTCTATATGATTATTAAAGTCAGAAATGTGATAAGTTGGAGCCACTTGTTTAAACACCATTAAGAAAAGAATAGCACTGGGGCCTTTATAAGGAATAAGATTTACTAACTGGTTTTGCTAAAAATTAATTTATATTATTTCAGACATTTTATCTATTGCTTTGTCCTTATGTCAGCTGTATTCTGTGAATGTGGTAGGTTCTTTATTTTTAGAGCTGATATGGAGCTTTTAAAACCTATTTGTTCTCATTTTGAAAACAGATTAGGATCAGATAGCATCTTTTCAACAGTTCCCAAAATCTGTGCTTTGGCCCAAAAGTTAAGTTGGCTTGTGGAAAGAAATACAAAGTGGTGGCTGAAGCTTATTACATACAATGAAGTGTTAAACAATAGAATATTGTTAATGAAGTGTTAAAGAATCATTTAAGAAATGTTAGCAATCAGGCTGTAGAAATGCAGTATTTTTAATTATTTGGAAAGATGAATGAAAATTTCTATTGGGTTTGCTTCACTGAAAGAGTATTCATCATTAACATTTACATTTCAACAGGCTACTACATCCTCTTCCTTCCCCATTTCCTTGTCAAACTTTTTACACACTAGCATATTCTGTCTCTTGAAAGGAAAGGCAGCAGCTGTATTTTGCAATAATTTCTTAATCTTGTTCAATTGCTTATTCAAAATACTGCAACTACCTCATAAAATTAATGTGTTAGCTGAGCCTTAGTCAGAGATAGGGGCAAGTTCAACCAGAATGACAATTTTAGCAGCAGAGTTGCTCTCTAGATTAAAACAAGGTTCTGGGTATAAATTCTTCTGAGTGTAAGGGTCCATCCAACTCCTGCAATAAGCACATCGAGGCACAGACCTAGCCCAATGATCTCTTTCAAAATGATGTTTCTTAGATATCTAAGCTCTAGCAACTTTTCAGCAACAGGGGCACTTTAGTCACAAAGACACTTGAGAAAAACCTGCCTGTCATCATACACCCGGCACAACCGGTTGTTCTTCTGTTGCAGCAGCCTCCACTGTGGTTTAGGGTTACATGCGATTCTGTCATTCTGGAAAGAGCCTGTGAATCTGCTGTGTGAGGGGGTGCTAACAAGGCTGGATGAGATGCTGCTGACGCTGGCTAGGAGGGCTGAATGCTACTTGATGTCCACTAGTGGGAACGTGAGATTGATCGTGGGGGTGGCGCAGAAAACGCCACGGAGACAATTCACACTCCCACAGGGATCTTGAAGAAAGAGCTGAGGTTGTTGTCAAGGGCAGTAACACCAGAACCTTGCTCCATGTTGCTAAGGCCTAACGCTACTAAAAAGAACAATTTCTGCCAGCTGAGTTCACTGCACGTTGCACTGTCACTGGAACGCTTTGTTTGACAGACCCTGTGTTTCCCATGGGTGTTAGGGCAATCTGACAAACACAAAAAATGCATTTCATCTTCTGGAGGTGGACATTTTTACAGAAATCAGACAGTATCTCATACCTGCACTGCACTACGAGAGGTTTTTCATTATTCTGTTGGCATACATCAAAACAATTCTTCATGCTCTCTCTCTTCTGGTATTGCTAGGGATGAAGAACCTCAGGAAACTATTTTTCAAAGTGTTGCTATGCACAGAAATACATAAAAAGTCATCAAATGTTTGGTATGGTGATTTCCTTGCCTAGATATTTAGCTTTATTATATTATTAATGTGATCAGAAACTGTACTTGTGATATCCACACTACAAAGACTTGGGGAGTTGCACATTATGTTAACAGTAGTTTGAGCTCCTGGGCTGAATCTCATTCCTGGTTGGTGCTACTGAGGCACTCTTCCAGAACAGGTTTTCTGGCTTATCTCACCCAAATGCAATACAGGTCTGCCCTCTGAAATCACTCAAATGAAAAAGTGTTAGCTGGGAGAATTCTGGGAGATGTGCACCTTTTCTGAACTAAAGAATACCTTTTCTGAACACTTTTTATGAACACACATCTCCAATGGAGGTACACCAATAAGAAACCTATAGATCTGCTGTTTAGTGGGAATCCTGGGCTTATTTTGCAAACAACTAAATTAGAAGAAATCAACATGTCTTATTTTGTATCACCACTTTCTTGGACTATTTCTTTTACATATAAGCTTCTAAGTCAAAATCATCTTGGGATGTAACTCCTTCTAATCAGTCAAGTCTAATAGGTGTATAACTTAAGAAAATTAGCAGAATTTCATTTAATTGATCCAAAAAATGTTTATGACATATAAGGACCCACTTCTGAAACAGTAAAGATGTTTGACAAGTAGGAATAAAACATATTTGAAAACTGCAGTTTTATACTGTACCACATACAAGAAGAACTAAATATTATCCTGACCTTAATTCCATTAAGCTAAACTCCTTCTCTTACAGTGCTGCTGAGTTGAGCTGACTTATTCTGAGGGTGAATTAAGGCTGATGACTTTGACAAAAGACAGTGGTATCTAGAGGAACGTCAAAGACATTTGGCATTATTTTCAGAACCCAGAATCTGCTTGTCAGTTTTTAGTAGAACAATGCAGAACTATTCAGAATTATATCATGAAACAGCAACTTGCCCTATGACTTACAGGGCCACAACTTAGCCTAGAATTTTTGTGATATCAAACTCATAGCAGAATGAAGGTGTTATGCGCCAGAATTGTGAAAGATAAAAATATAATTATGTTTTTATACATATATTTCTACTTTCATTTCTGTGGGTAGTTGTAGCTTCTTGAGCTTCTGCTTCCAAGCTACAAAAACTCCACAATTTGCTTCAGATAGTTTAACTTCTATTCACATTCCGCAATCTTCCCAAATAAACCTCTCCTAATACCTGTGGATACATAAATTGTCCACAGACACACACAAAACACACATCCCTCCAAGCTTTTTTGTAAAAATTTTCCACCATTAAATGCTGAGAGAAACAAAGAGGAAGAAAATATTGACAAAAAACTGTTGGCTTTGATAACGGTGAATATAGCAAAAATCTTTTGACATCTCCCATAAATCGCAATTTTCTTTGTACACTGGAATGCAAGTTCTATAATATTAATAATCTATATAATTAAAGGTAGACTCTGCTGACAGTAGTTTATAGTAATTTGTAAATGACAGCAGGCCCTGTTTAAGGAAAATGGAGTCAAATTTCCTAGGGAAAATTTGACACTTTCTTGGATAGAAGAAAAATGGAGAGAAAAATAGTACCGATGATAAGTAGGGTTTTCTTCCCAGTAGCCAAACTCCAAATGAATTCCTTTTTTTCTTTGTTGTGCTTTTCTACTATTTCCAGGAAATTTGCACAGTTGGCATTTAGATCCCTTCAGAAATGAGCTCCTGACAGCTGTGAGGAGAGAGCAGTACAACTTATGTTGTTGTCATTTGTTCCCACAGTACATGTAGGTATCATCATAAAAAAAGATTGCAGTTTGATTGTAGAGAAGCAAACTTGTGTTTTGATTTGATAGTCTGTGTTACAAAGGTTGAAAGCTGTTTTAATACATCTAACACTCTTGGAGATAATGTCCAATTAATATGAGACCAACCAACGTTTTGTTTCTAGAGACAAACATCGGAAAATATTTACAAGGATCTTTCGATATGCACTGTCATTAATACCAGCATTGTGCAGATTAAATCAAAGTCAGTCAAATAACATTAGGTACAACAATCTGTAACAGCACAGGAGGCAGTAATGTGCAGAGAAAGAACTGCTGTGCTCGTCCTCAGGGGAACATTATAGATTTATGTCAATTATGCCAGGTAAGAATCTCTCCCATTGATGTATGGGTGTTACAGAGATATGAAAATGCTGCCCCTGGGCACAAAAGACAGCATAGCTGTAGGAGAAATTTCCCCTTTATCTCCAGCTGCAAGATGACATCTGTTTTTGAAAGACTTTCAACAAAGCAGAAAACCCAAAAATGCATTTTCTGTACTAATTTCAGATCAGACCAGATTGGTACTTGTGCTAAAACCCAAGCTACTATCATAATTCCTATTTTTCCACACCATGTTCTATCCTATTCAGAATAACACTTGATACACACGTAGCTCCAAATAGGTGGTTCAGGACTGATCTACCCATTGTTATCAGTTTTGTAATGTATCTTTAGTGGCTATTAGACCTTATGGAAAGGTTCTTGACAGATTCTGTTGGCTGATAATCAGATGTGTGGTTGTCCAGCTGAGAAAGGTTTTAAAGTGGACGCTCATATACACTGAAAATCTCTTGATCCTGCCCTGGCAAGGCAAATTTCCCTTTCACATTCAACCTGTAGCACCAGGGTGTTCAGCATGACTCTAAATATCACTTATGTGTTTACATTTTCTCTAGGAAGAAATATGAGACAGTCATCAGCTTGAATTGACCTTTACAACTTTGCTAAATTCTGATATTTACGTGAAGTCACATTAAGTTACAGCAAATATGTACAGCAGGTATATTGTCACACTGTTATTGAGAAGGAAATTGGATGTAACTCACAGAAATTGTCGAACGGATTTGTGCCACAAAACATCAGATTCACGCCTTATAAGCTGCAGAGACCGTACATGTTAATTTGAAGATATTTCCCTCCCACCTGGAAACTAGAGATTTTCAGAGATGTTTCAGAGGAGTGCCAGACAATATCGGACCTGATACTGTCAACACAATTCTCAAAATTATAAAGATGATTAATGCAATTGCATTCACTGTTTTTATTTTTTATTTCTAAGGTTAATTTTCTCACTGAATATCAACATCTTTTCAAACATCTCATAAGAAAAAATTCCTCAAATTGAGAGGACATCCTACCAGGTTTAATCTGATTTTTTGTTTTTTTTTTTTTTTTTTCCCCATTTTTTTATAATGGCATCTTCTTGGCAATAATTTGATGAAAGTTGAAAATATGAAAATATATAAATTATAGCTAATATTTCTAAAGCAAAAATATCTCAAACCCAGGAACCTGCATTAGTTTGAATTTGGCTGCATATTGCAGCTAAATCAATAGAATTATTCGTCTTTACTCAATTAATTGTATAGTGGTTTTGTGGTTTTTTTTTTTTCTTTTTCCCCAGTGGACAAAACTATATGTTTATTTTATGTGGAAATGTGATAAACAATTAAAATTGGGCAGAAATATTTCATATGTCCCTTGATATGTGTTCACCTACATTTCTTCCTGTGTGCTCTAAAAAGAGGGCAGCTTTCCATTTGTTTCAGTGAATTGAGCATGTGGCTCAGACACTCCAGGGTAAGCCAGTGTAACATCATGGAGTTATTGTGGGGGACATGAGAAGGGAGATCATTCTGCAATCACCCCTGCAAGGAGATTTGAGTCCAAGCCAAGAAAGGAAATGCTGTCCATTACTTGGCATATTTTGCAACCGATGATCTTGTGCAATGTAAGCTTAAAATAGTTGCCCTTTCTATGTTTTGGTCCAGTTGCAAGGATTTAAAAAGCTGCTCTCCTGTAAGGCTCAGAAGACTCACAGTGCAAGCATTTAAATAAAGTACTCAGGAAGAAAAGAGTGACCTGAAATGATATAGGAAAAATGAGTGGATGGGTGTTATTTAAGCATGTAGTTTTAGTGCATCTCATGCATAGTTAACTTCTATTCTTTAATGTTTCACCCAAAGGACACAAGGGGTAGTGCTGGGATAATTCTGCAGCTACACATCACCTGCTGACACGTTTATAACACTAATTTCTGGTGTCTGTGAGTCTCCAAAAGTCACACTGATGAAATAAAGCTTCCTGTTTCTCTGCGGGCTCTGTTGCAATCTATTGCACTAGGTATATATAGGCTTGCACATTAAAGAATAAAGTACATTCAGACCTGGGCTCATATAGGCAATCAGTTGCAAAGCCTGAGACAAAGGCTACTAGTTTTTTAGGATCTTAGGGAAAGAGTCAAGTGGTAGAGGGATCTGAAGCAATTTTAAACAAGAGCAAAGTGTAATTATTTGGGATTTGGGGTATGGAGAGGGAGTGAGCTAGGGAATATCTACCTGAGAGATTTTCTAGGCTATCCAGGTGGGTTTAAATGTCATATTAACAAAACCAAAAAACCAAAAAACCAAAAAACAAAACAAAAACAAAACAAAACAAAACAAAACCCCAAAAAAACCCACCAAAAAAACCCACAACCCACCAAAAAAACCCAAAAAAACCCCAAAAAAACCCAAACCCAAAACCAAACCAAACCAAACCAAAACAACAAAAAAGAAGTGCTGAGCAAATACCCGTTCTGCAGCCTGGCTGGGGAACTGAGTACTCCCTCCACTTTCAGGGAGGCTCAGACCACACCTCTCCCTTGGGAAAACTGCATTTAAACATCCTGCGAATTATATAGCCTTTCCTGGGGGTGTACACTCCTCCCTTGGGTACTACTGCTGCAGCTGCAGCTGCCAGTCTCAGCTTTGGAGGGGGCTGCATTTGACAAACCCCTGGGCCACACGCACCACCATCTCCACCCAGAAGGAGACAGACCTGGACCAGCTAAGGCATATCAGGAAAACTTCAGAAAGCAAAGCTAAAATGCTTGCAAATAAAAAAATAAAAGGAAATATGCTACTTTCGTTGCAGATCCTGGGTCAGGTCAGCAAGTTTTAAGCAAGTTGGTCCTATTAAGTTCTCCATTGAATTTTACTTGAAACTTTAGATCTGGTCCATTGACTTCTGCCTGGTTGCCATGGTATATAAATATCCTAAAGGGCTGGAATGTAAAAAAGGAGTTACCTTAATTGCTTTTTCTCATACTTTCAAATACAAATATTACCTCCGGGGTTATATCTAAATCTTTTAAAATAGTAAACTATTCAGCACATTTATTATTCTCTGTATGAAAAATTATTTTAATCTGCTATGAATATGCTGCTCTATAATTCACTATTTTACAATCTTTAATAGAAAGAGAATGGAAAGGAAATTAACTCACATCAAGTCATGTTGTTTTCTTCTAAGTCTCATACAAACACCAAGAAAGAAAACAGATTAGCTGTTCCTGCATATTCTCTTTTCATTCGTCTTCTATTTTAATTCTTTTAAAAACTTATGTCCATGAATGTGAAGGACAAATGCATTAAGCTGAGAGAGGAACAATTCCTAAAGATGCTTAACACTGAGAATTAGATTTTCTGCTGAACCATGTCCATGGCTTGTTGTCCTTGTTCCTCTCCAGAGACCATTTTTACCATAAGGTCTCAATCCATATAAGCCAGGACTTTGCTTTAGCACGTGCAGGGTCACTGTCCTGATACCAGAGCATTTTCAGGGAGAGGAAGCAAAAGGTCTGGAAAGAAGATAAGATCTAAATGCACAGTTTTGGACAGAGCTCTGACTGAAGAGCTGATTTTGCAGTGAGAAATATCTCTCCTTTTCATTGCTCCATCTCCTTTTCTTAACGTTTGTCTCTTAGGATTCTTGGAAGGCTGGCTTATTTGATAAAAAATATTTGGTAAACTGCAAAATGAGTGGACGCATAGAAAGGAGTGCAGCTGATCAGCATAAGGGATTTTAAACGCCAACCACGTCATACCTTACTGTGATTTGTGAGCTTTTGCATAAGCACTATAAAAAACCATCATGGCTCAAGAGTTAGGGGAGTTACTTAAAAATTCAGGGTCCTGGATTCAAACATCTGTTCTGCAAGAGGTTGCTGGCATAATTGCAGGCCTAAATTACTAGTTGCAGACATAAAACTTCTGAAAACTCAGCAGTAAATTTTGCTAGATTACATTCCAAAAATGAAAAGAGAAATAATATTTTCACGTCTCCTGCTTAGGGATATTGCAGGGTTAACTATATCAAAGGCATGGCCCATAATTTCCATAAATGGAAATGACAATAGGATCTGTATAAGACTTGATCCTCAGATTTGGTCCTTATATCTGAGGGAATAGTAACACTTCCAAGATCCATAAGCAAAGATATAAATAAGTTAGTACCTTAATTAAGAAGGTAAATGCTAAGGATGTGGTAATTCTGAGAATACCAGAATTCCATTATGGTCTAAAAAGTGACAAAAGCTACAAGCTGTGTCCTTCTTTTGGCCCTTCTGTTCTCCACATAATTTCCCTGCTGGCTATGTGACCTAATTATTCTTTCTCCTCTCACTCAAATCTTCTAGAAAATTTCCATGTGAATCTTCTAGCTCAGTTTCACTATATTTGATTCTCCTG
The DNA here is from genome assembly GCF_015227805.2 of Hirundo rustica. Classification (NCBI taxonomy): domain Eukaryota; kingdom Metazoa; phylum Chordata; class Aves; order Passeriformes; family Hirundinidae; genus Hirundo; species Hirundo rustica. The sequence goes on from NC_053452.1 coordinate 35,776,033, forward strand.
AGGTTCCTGGTTTTGTAACCCAGTGAAGGAATCCTGCAGGAATTCTGCTGACAGCAGCTGTTGATGCCCATGCACCAACACGAGCCCCGATTTGTTCCTTTGCAGGCAGTGGCTGAGATCAAAACTGGTGCTCCCTGCCACTGTGACGTTTCAGAGAGGCTCAGCACATTTCCATTTTCCTCATTTATCCTCACCCTTCTCTTGTAACAGCTACCTAAACATTTAAAACAACCACTGTTAAAGCATATGGGGATGTTGTAGAGGTGAAAGAGATAGTGATTTCTGTTAACTTACCATCTTTCAGAAATGTCGGCTTGTTTTGTTTTCCAAGAGCTCAGTATTTTAGTGAGCTCTGTCTGAAAAATGTGGTCCCAGAGAGAGGTTATGTTTGAAACAAGTATGGTGGGAACATTTACACAAAGCTATTACATAAGAAAAATATCAAAACTAAGGTCAAAAAAGAAGGCATACCTCTGCAGCACTTCAACAAATGACGCTGGTCTGGCACAACAGCTAGTGTTTCTACAACTGGAATGAAAGCTGACACCTTGGCTGGCTCAAGGTGCCTGTAAAAATTTTATTCTAAACCTTTGTTTTCATTCATTCTGTTTTTCTGATTTTTTTTTTTTTTTTTTTTAAAAAAAAAGTGGATCTGTCCATGGTGGCTGTTTGCTAGAAGGGTTTAAAAAAAATTGTGGAGAAGCTTTCAAGAGCTTTTGGTCCATGCCATCAATGTAGTAAGATATAGTAAAGAAAGCACAAAAATTAGGGTAATATTTTTAAAGAGTAACACAGAGTGAACTCATGCTGGAAGGCCCCAGATGTACCTGAGAGGGACTGGGCAGACAGGTTCTGGGAGGCAGAGTTACCATTCGCCTCCACCCACCCTATTGCTTTTCCACAAGGTGCCTTAGGAGACTCACATATTTCCCTCCTTGGAAAGCCAAACTGCTAATCCAGAGCCTCAGAGGTGAGAGAGACATTGCCCTTTGCTGGGTTTCTGCTAGAACTGGCCTGCACTGTGAGCTATTCTTTAAACACAAACTCATTCAGATACTTGGAAGATGTTACCTCCTGAACAATTTCTTAATGTCCTAAAGCAGAAGAAGGAATCCAGTAACTCACATAACTTTTTCAGCAATACAAAAAGACTAAAAGTTAGTCCAAGCAATTTTAGAGCTACAAGAGCCCTTTTTCTCTTCCTAAAGCAATAATGTGAATAGTCAAGAATTTGGGCCAATCTAGACTTTCTGTAGGTACATAGAGCCTTTTTACTAGTATCCTTTAAATTTCAACCAAAATATTCAGCTTTCACTTGACAGTGCTCCTGTGAAACATCAAACGTATTTGCTTAACTAGGAGGAGGTTGGTAGCATAGGATTCACCTGGTTTATGTTTAAAGGCTAAGTTTAAAACTTCTGGAGACACTTTCATCTCACCATGTATTCATATATGAATAGAGAATTTTAATAATTCATTTTGAGCTTTTGCTGCAAAGGTATTACTGCAGTTCAGATTCTGTCCTCTTAATTAGCTTCCCAGTCTTCACATCATGATACTCGGTTGAGGATAATTCTCTTGATCCATGTGAAAGTAATAAGAATTTTCTACCAGCGAAGTTTTCAGATGTGGACACAGTTCTGGCCCAGGAGAGTCTGCATTTTGCTGATAATATTTTGACTTATGATAGTTCCTGGTACGGAGGTAAAGTGCCAGGGAAAAATGTACTTATTAAAATGCTAACTGAGTGTCTCCTCTGAAGTAATGATAACATCATCAAATTTCAGAACCATTGGGGCAGCTAAAGCTAGAGAATTGATTGACTCTCTTGCAAAGTGGCTCTAATTCAACTAATTAGATGTTGAATGGGTGTTAAAGTTCAGCTAGAGTGATTAATTTCTTTTTCAGCAACTGTACCTTTCTCAGTTAAAGTTTCTGAGAGTTAAAATACACCATAGTCACAGAAAAAACACGAAATAGCTTTGTGTTTGAATGCCTATTTGTAAAATACTGCACTTGGCCTTTCACAATGAATACAAATCCTGGTCATGCTGTTCCATATAGAAGTCCTATGAAATAGGAAAATTCATCCAAACAATTTTGCTAAGGTTTCCAAGACACTAGGTAACAGCTATAGGCCACATGCTGAAAATAAGACCTTTAAATTTTGTGGTCCTAAAGGTCTGCTAGCAAGCTTAACTGCAGTCACAAAAATCTTGGCAGGTGTGCTCCAATGGATGCCCCCAATTCTGCTTCCCTCCTCAGATTCAAGGCAGGTAATATTTAAGACATGGTCCATCAGAGCACCCCACCAACCCCTCTTCCCTGTGGCCATAAAGAATGCTGTACAACGGCAGCTGTCTCTAGCACTTTATTGTGGTTGAGGCCAGGCAGAATCCAGCCCTCAGGTTTCAGTCCTACCAGAATTTCTTTGGAGGAAACCCTTTTTCAAGCAGGTCCTTCCCATGGTTCCTTGGCACTTTGCTGCGCTGGCACTTTGCTAGCACAGATATTAGAGGGCTATGGGAGAAAAAACAGAAAACCAGACAAGTGCAGGGTACTAATTCAGCTGGAAATTAGCAGGTATTAGCTATTTTTCCCTGGCTAGGTCACTTCTCAACTAGGTCTGCTGCCCAGTCCAGGTAATTGGGTGTCTGCATGAACTGGTGGTGGCACTGAAGGAGCAGTGTGGGGCTCCCTGGGCTCCTGCAGCTGGCATGGGCAGGTCTCCCAGGGACTGCCACTGCTCCTGGCACCTAATGAGGCAGAACACTGTCAGCCCTCCTTTCCTAATGGCTACTGAATTACACCTGGTACCAGACATAAAATAAACCATGGAAATAGCTTGAGCAAAAAGATAGAACAGCTAAAACAATCAGCGGAGTTTGAACTGCAGAAATGTGGTTTAATTAGAGCTTCATATTGTATTTGCAAGCTGTGGCTGCCAGTGGAGTGGAAAAAATTCAGTGTCCTTATTCCTGACGATGGCTAGCACTAAAGGACATGACAGCTTTCAATTAACGCTGGAAGAGCAGGCAAATTGTGAACCTTCTACAACTCAGTCTGAGAAGCACAGCAGTGTCTGCAGAGGAGGTGTGTACTTAAATTCATTATTAGGCAAAGTGTGAAATAAATGAAATCCTAGGAAGACTTTTTTGCTGTCAGAACTGCAGTCTTGCTGTTATGGGGAGAAACAGCAACAAAGTCTCCAAAAAAAAAGATAAGAGTGTTCCTAAATTCTGAGGGGCATAATCCCACGGGGACAGCACTTGGAGCCCTGGAAGTTAACCAGTAGCATCTTCTGAGCAAAGGGATGGACACTGAGGAAAGGCAGACAGTGTCCTAACCCCACAGGTAAGACAGAGAACGCAGACCACTGCAGAGGGAGACCTGGGGGAGGAAGGCACACAGAGGTCTGCGCTGGAGCCTGCAGGAAGCAGTGAGGTGAGTGGCACATGTCAAGACGCTGGAAGCACTTGGGAAGAGACAAATGAGTGAAGATGGAGGGCATTGCTTGACACGTGTGCACTGGCAGTGTGTGCACAACAGGTGTTGAAGCTCTTGGAGGACTTCATCCCCAGAGTAACTTCTCACCTGATGTTTGTTTTGAAAAGAAGAGAAGAGCTGCTTTTGTCCAAATAACTATGTTGGAAAAAAATGCATTAGCCAAGCAACTGCTGGAAACAGTGGAAGTCACACTAAGGAAAAACAGAGACTTGAATGTGGAAAGGGTTTAGCTGAAAGTGACAGAGGGAAGGCTGTCACCTGTCAACGGGTGTTTGAACTGTAAGTGTGTGAGTAAAGAGTATGGAAAAATTTGTAATGGGATCAAGATAAAACTATGTCAGTACCTCTTTTACTCTAGATCACCTGACTAGAAAGCAGGGAACCACAGCAAGTATGAAGAAGTCTTTTAGGAAGAAGCAGAAGGTCCAGAATAGAGCTGAGCAGAGACCCCGGGCAGGCTTATGGGGTGTTAGCACAGACAACAGTGAAGGGGTATCATTTCCCACAAGCTGAGGATGTGTCCTCTATTATCTCACAGACATCTGGTGAGGACTGGAAAAAAGTGGAGTGAAACAAATTAATGATCATAATGTGGAAAACCGAGAGCAATTACGTATTTTTTTTTCTCAAAAGTTATCAGAATACCATAGAGTGAGTGTTTTAAGGCATTATTGAAATGCCACACAAAGTGCTCTAGAACACACAGTGTATTATTTTTTATATTTACTCTGATGAGCCACAGCAGAGTATTTAATATTTATTTTTTTGGCTAACCTGTTGTAGAAACTAATTCTTGGCCAATGACCCTCATTTTGTCAGAAGTATTTTTATGTTAATTATATAAAATCAAACAATGTTTTGCAGAGTCTGTTTGCTTTCTTAAACATCCAACCACATTTTCAGGCACACTCGATTGTTCATTTTAGTTCAAATTCTGCCTCTTGCCTATTTGGATCACTGTCTCTGCTTCATTGCTTTGTGAGCCATGATTATGTTTAAAAATGTAAAGTGGCTGGGTAAAATTTGTACTGATGAATTATGTGGAAAAAATAATGTTGATTTTGATGGTACTTCAGTAAACAGAAGCACAAAAATCTTTCTATACAAATATTTATATTGTTGGTAATGTTACTCAGTTGATTCAGTCATATGTGAAAATTTTCTTTCAAATATTTGCAAGCTGTAAGCATCAACAGATTTAATTGAGGCAAGGAGGCTGAATCTAAGAGTCTTCTGGCAGAGGTGAGTCTGCTGCAGCTCCATGCCTGAGGTCCAGCCAGTGGCAAGGCTGACCCAGCGGCAAGGCTGACCCAGCAGGCACAAGCACTCTGGTGCAGGTGTGTAACACACAGATACACACACAGATTGACAGACAGGCACACAGAGCAGGCACAGGAACACAAACAACACCAACATCCTCCTCTTCCTCCCATCTTTGCCAGTTTTGGATGAAGCTCTGTAAGTGGGAATATATACACATATCTGGATTGTGTGTTCCTCCAACAATTACTTGCCAGATGCTAAGCTATATTTCCCCTTGACAGTAATATCATTTTGGTGTCTTATTAGAAATACAAGATGGCAGGAACATCAATATTTGGGGTAGGATCTGCATTAAAGAGGACTGGACAATGGCAGGAGTAAACATATACTTTATAATGAAGTGGAGGAAAAGCTAGGGGCATACTAAAGGCTACATTTTAAAAGTAGGAAAATTATTTCCCTTGGCAAAAGATACTGGTCATTTATTGTAGCCTCAAAGATGACCATTTTTTCCTCATGTACTTGATACCTTCATTACTATTATTACAGAAAATTCTGTGTCAGCAGAAATAAGTAATTACATGGTGGTATCAGAAAAGAATGCATTCCACTGTGCTTTAAGCTTTCTGCCCGTTGCCATCTATTTCTAATCAGGGCCTTTGCCACACACCTATGCCCCACACCCATTCCAGTTTCCTGCCATAACAGATTGAGAAATCTGAAGTAAATGGTCAGACACACAGATGCAATTTAAAACACCGGTGTGTGCTTGGGGGCACTTGTTCATTGCTATTGTTCAGATATCAGGTCTCAGGCTCCCTGAAAAATAAGGTGGCCTTGAAAATACAATTTTTAAAATAATCTCTTTAGGGTTCTCTCAGTTACAAGTCACTAAAACTGACATAGCCAAGATTTTCTAAGGCTGGATGAGTTCTGATACTTTATTTCTCCTTCTATCCCTGCTTCCTGCATAGCTTAACTGAGTTTCTTAGCTTTATCTGTGGATGGGGAATGAGTAGAAGAGAAGCCATTATTCAAACAAGCCCGAGCATGACTAGTGTGGAACTGTTAGAGCTGATAACACACAGGACAGTTCTGAGGAGCAGGAAAATGAAAGGTAATTATGCAGTAAACAAGGTTTGGTTTTGTCTGAGCCTGTGGGTTGGTATGTTTTCAAGCTACCATTTTGCCTGACTGAAGTTCTTCCTTCTGCTGCTGGGAAGTAACAGAACCCTTGGAGGGTTGTGCCTTTCCCAAAGTGGATGTCAAGCAAGGGTGGAATAGGAGCCAAGCTTAAGAGCCCTGATAAAGAGCCACTGTACTTCCCAGTAGAGATCACATCCCTGACAGAGATGCCCTGCAGCTCTGCCCAAAATGTTCCGGATGACAATTCTTTTAAAATGCTTTTTCAAAATGCAGCATCACCTTTAAAATGCATAAACTGCAGGAAGATGTTTCATCTTTCTTGAAGTGCATCCTCTCTTGCATTCCTCACTGGTGGCCCTATGGGTGCAGACAGATGGCTTTCTCATCTGGAAGAACAAGGCATAGCTGATCTTGTCCTCTCAAATATATCAATGACATTTTCCTGATGAAAACTTAGGATTTCCCTGAATAATTGATTTTCCTAGAATTTAGTTTCCCTTTCATCCAGTTGTTTTTATAGTCATCCAGCAAAGGACCTTTGTAAATGTTTTGATTTCCCTCTCTGGAAAGCCTTAATCTTGTTTTCCTTGCTGGCCTGGAACAAAGACAATGGTGGCACTGACTCAGGAATGATCATGAGGAAGAAAGTGTGTCTCCAAGAGGCCACATCAAGGTAACCAAACATTTGGAAGCAAACTCTTGCCCTTGCAGCAACCATAGCCAGCCCTGCCCTCATGCCCCGGAACAGCCATGCAACTGTGGCTGCTGCACTCTGCTCCCTCATCTCCCAGACAAATAAACAAAGGGGTATTATTTTGCTCTTTTCAGATGAGACATGTGGACCTCTCAGTCCTGCATGGGGGTAATGAAAAGGGTACCCTCTCCCTTTTAAACTTGTGCAAAAGCTTATCACAGTGTATTAGAGCTGAATGCTTTTCTCGCAGCCTATTCTGGTTTTGAAGATATTTACTTCTTTTCTTTACACAAAACCCCAAAGATAAGCATGTTTTCTAGGTCAAGAATTCCAGTTTGACTCAGTTTGAAAATGTAAGGTAGATCTGTTACTCATATTAGTGTAAAATCTGCGATGCACCACACCAAGAAAAAAGAAAATAGAGCTTTAAATATATATGTTAACTGTGGGCATTAAAAAAAAGGCCAAACAAAAAAAAACCCACCACACCCAGAATGGACCTAATTTAGCCATAAAATGAACCTGTATATCTAAAAGTTTTATACATTTTAATTATTTCAGGACCAAGTTTTGAGGACAAGTTTTATAGCTATTAGGATCTATTGGGAAATTGGATAATGCATAAAAGACAGGATAATGAATGCTACTGCATGAGCAAAGCTGTAATACTCAGGTAGTAATGGGAAAGATTACATTTATATTCTAGATGAAGGTACTGTTCAGTAGTGATACAAGCCAGTTGTAATGTCATCAAGGAAAGAAAAAGACATTTCCATTAAAAAACCCCACTCCAATGATTATTTCTTTAGATGTAAAAGGAAAATTTTATTTTTGGTGCAACCTTATTGGAATTCTTGCTCATACCTAATCTCTAAACTTTCTGGTGACGTGATACAGGTATTTTGTCACCTATCCTATCGTGATGGAACAAGTGTTGTAAATAAAATTTCTGTGATAGCTCTACACAAATATCTACTCAGTTTGTTTAGCTGGAGGTTCTTTCCTTCAATAGTGAAAACACTTATTTGGTTTGAAAAAACAGATAATGTTGGAGAAGAAAATGAACAACATATTTATATCTTATAATTCCAAATGATAAATACAAAAAAAATTCATAAATGTACTGATGAAACTACAAAATCTATAGTGTTCTTAACTGGTAATTTTCTTGTGCCCATGTTAATAAGATATAAGCACTTCTAAGAGCTCTATTATTTGAATTTTTGTGTTGACATGGTTGCAAAATCACTTAAAATTTATATATGAATTTTATATTTATTACAGATTTCTTTACATTGCAGCTGATTGCATAGGTAAAAAAAGAATATGCCAAAAATATAGAGGGATGGCTAAGCAGATGTTAACAAAAATGTACTGGAATGATAGATGATTGCTTTTTGTATTTCAGCCACTGGCATGAATTTTTTCTACTTTATTTCTCTTTGGTTGTGGGCAACAATTATTGTGTATTGACATAAGAAAGTATTTCTCAGCAAGAATGATGCTGGGGAATCCTGGTTTTAATGAAGGAAAAGCTGAAAACTTGTCTGCCAGATGGAGAAATGGTTTCAGGTATCAAAATCAAGCTGAGTCATAGAGTTATTAACCAGTAGAAAGTTTAGCAAAATTGAGTACTTTTCAACTGATCGCTTGGTACCAGCTTTCTTGTGACAAATTTGGCTTTTCAGCTCAAGATATTTTACTCTTCAGAATGTGGAACAGGAGGGAAAGGATATTTATGAGGATGAGAAAAAAAATGAAAAAAAAGAAAATTAGGTGATTAGCATAATCCTATGGGAACATGCCAAATTGCTTTCAGTTTGCTTAGGTGGTGTGCCACAGTATTTTCTCTTTTCTTTTTGCAAACATTAAACAAGAACGACTGTCTTCGTGGTTTTAATTTTTCACATTATGCTACATTTACCCAAGCAAAGTAAAAAAAATGTTGTAATTGGGATATATATATAAATGTTTTCTTAAACCATAAATATTCAGCAAAAAATGTAAGGTAACAACTCCCAGGAAGTTTTGGGGAATTTTGGTAATGAATATGGCCCTATTTAAAGCTTCATTTTAGAAGAGAGTAATGCAGCTGTGAGTAGGACCAGACATGGATAACTGCATTGGCTTGATAGGAAAATGCAGCGAAACACATGGCACGACTCCAAACTTGTGTAAAATTTAAGCAGAGCAATGCTGTAAGGAATGAATACTGATAGGACAACAAAACAGGAGATGAAAAGAGAAAGCTTGGAGTAGCAACTTAGAACAAATTCCTTGATGTGGTATTTATTCTACAGATTTATATGGGACTCAGTAACTTATTTCCATGGCTTGGACCTTGGAATCTCTATGGATTTTCAGAACTTCTAATCATATATGATGGTGTTCACACCATCTTTAGATCTGGTTTCATCTGCATGGAGGCAATTTCACATCACATCAGGTACAGAAAGGGAGGAGAAGGCTTATAAGAAAGTGGTGACATATCTAAATTTTCACATTTATTGTCTCAAAAACAGTGCCCTAAGAGATGATTATTACTGAAGGATTCCAGAATGGAAACCATGAATATAACATGGAAATTGGTCTGTGGTCTGCCAGACTGGATGGCATGAGCATAAATACAGTCTAATACAATAGGTATTTTTTTTTTTTTTTAATTTTCTCTCTGCAAGTTTGTAGACAAGTAGTCCTTTAAATACTTATTTTCGGTTTTAGTTTTTTACTGTCACCACAGAACACTGGGAAGTTTTTGATCATTCATTCAATCAAGATGCTGTATATTTTTTCCCTAACCAAATTATATTTGCGGAAAGCTCAGAATAGAGCTAATTGAACTTCAAAGGAATAATTAGCTTAAAAGACTTAGTGACTTGAATGGCTTTGGAATTTATCCAAACAGAGCAAGCAATTTTTATTTTTTTTATGCTAACGAATAATGCCATGCCTTGGCTAAATCTTACACAACATCTCTGTTCAGGTGTGCCATTCCTATACTTTTTGGTGAGAAAAGGAAGATGTTGAAGTTCAGTGTTGAGTCAAGAAAAATATTAGTGGAAATACAGAGGAAAAGGCCTCTCTCCTTCTGAATTCTGGGATATCCAGGCAGAGTTTGCACCTTAGGACACCATAATGTACAAATTCAAACCAGTATCCCTGATATTTGCCCTCCAATTTTCGTGCAAGTACTTTGTATCAGTGTACTGGATTTCAGGTTGGTTAACTTTGAATAATTATGCATTGTCTAAATACACTCATCCATTGTTCAGTTTAAATAGAAATCTAAAATTACAACAAAATATGTTCTAGGAAATGATTTTTTCTTTTTTTTTATTTCTCTTTTTTTTTGCTTTGCAAATAATTATTAAAAGTAGTTACAGAGAAAGATGATCACATAAATGTGCCCATATTTTTATGTCACATTTTTATTAATTAAGAGAGTAATAGAATGTAACAATTTTGAGCACCTGTCTGACTCTCATAAGGTTTCCCCTTCGTAAGTAATTTTGCAATGTGCCCATTGTTTCAAGAGAAGCAATTAACTATCTCTTTCTTACACTTGGAGTGATCCTTGTTCAGAGAGGATGATAGTCTTACTTGTGACAAATTTTCATAGGTATATAGGAGAAAGTGCATTAGGTTCCAGCAAAAACTCCCCAAAACAACTGCCAAAAGCCTGACACTCAGATTTCTTGGTGAAAATTGGCTTTTCTTTGCAATTTGGGAACTCACTGTATTATTGATGCCTACATTAGAGTGCTGCATATGCTGCTTCTTTTTCTCTCACCCATCATCACACAGCTGTGTTTTAAAGTGGTGCCCAGAGAAAGGCAGCATTGCAGGCGCTGCCAAAGGAGTCTTGCTTCAGGGCAGTGATACACCAGATTCCTGTGCCAGGGTAGCCCCAGGAGAATAAAGGCTTACAGGACAGAGGGGTCAGAAGGGATGCATGCATTCAAGCAGTTAGGGTAAAGGCCAGAAGTAGAAGAGAGCTTTCTTCCTCTTCTGGATCTGAAAACTCCTTGCAACACGGCGATGTGGGACAGGCAGTGCTGGGACTGGAGGAATGTTCTGAGTTAATTGGACAGCAGCAGTTATGCAAGAAGCACCGAGGAAGAAGAGTAAAAACGCCAAAGCAGGCACTTGAACAAAATACAATTTCTTCAAGAAGTGTTTTGAGGCACGTTGAGTGTCGTAAAGGGGGAAATTATTCTAACAAACTGGTATCCTCAAAACCAGATTCTCCCGTGGCTGCTTCTTGTTAGAGCAGCTGGCACCTGTGTGCCAAAGGGAATGTTTTCTTAGCAGGAGCTGCTTAAATGGAAAGAAATCAAGATTTTACTCCACTTTTAAACTCACTAGCCAGTTATCAAAATCTGGAATATTTGGAGACTCAATCAATTAAGTGAGATAGATAATTTTCCACTGTTCAGGAAAAATACCTACCAGTATTTCTGGGTTAGATCCGTTATATATAACAGAGATGTTGTGAGAAGGATCCTTGTCCTCCTGGCATTTAAAAATTTATAGGACAGTGGGGACCATCCACCCCACTGCCAAAAACTCACCCCTGCTTGCCCTAGTCGGCCAAGTCTCAGACCTACTGAACAGGACACAGACCTTTGATTCCTGCACCATGCACCCTTGCTACCATGACAGGCTTTAGTATGTTCATGGCATCATGGCAAAACCCCTTTCCAATCCCAGAGGACTGCATATACACACTATCCACCTCACCAGTGAACAGCTTTCCCTCAGGTACACAGGAGCTGGGTCACAGGGGAAGATGGGCTGTGCCAGTGCACTGAGCTGGAAAATGATTCCTCTGCTCAGCCAAGAGTGAGCTGTGAGGACATCTGAATAAAGACTCACTTCATAGCAAATAACATTTGGCAGCTGCCTTTTTCTCTGACAAAAATATTTTTTTCTCAATATTTTCAATATATCCATACTTCCAGTGAACGAGGATCATTGCAGCTCCTTCTGGCACAGGACTTCTAATATTTTCCCATTTCCTATTGCCTGTTTGTCTGGGAGCTTTTAGCAAGTTGAGAAATCATTCCCATGGAATTCGCATCTGTGGAAAGGCCACACTGAGGGATTACCATGTTGTGAACTACAAACTACAAAGAGGATGCTTTGCTGGGAGAACGGGCTTCTACCTGAGGTGGAGCCTGCCAGTGGTTGGGTTGAAAGGTGTGTGCACACTCCTCGTGCCTACTGCTATTCCTTCATTAGCTTTTCATGCAAACGGGCTACCCCAGTATAGTTTCATCTTTGGCAGAAAAATGTCCCAAGCAGTGTTGGCACAGATGAAAAATATGGATTTGTGGGCTATTTCATGAGCAGATCAGAAATGCTCCCCGAAGTGGAGAAAGAAGAAATTCTTTACTGTGAAGTGGTACAGCACTAAAAGAGGTTACACAGAGAATCTGGGGATGTCCCAACCTGTAAGTGTTCAAGAACAGTTGGATGGGACTTTGAGCAATCTGCTCTGGTGGAAACCATCTCTCCATGACAAGGGGGTTGGAACTAGCTGACCTTTAAGACCCTTCCAACCCAAACTATTGTATGATTCTGTGATAATTCTATCAAAGTGGCTGGCTCAGCTGGTGAGTGATGGGGACATTGAAGGGCTCTCTGAAGCCCAGGTACTGTAAGCTTTTTCCTCAGGTACTGTAACTGGGGCAATCTTGGTAGAATTTGACATTAACAATATTTCCTGGGATGCTGTTGCAAGATAATATAGAAATGGCCATTGTGAACTTGGCCTTGTGATCTTTTTCACTGTATCTCATGAACAAGACAGCTGAAGCACGGCAAAAAAGTTCAAGCTGTTACAGAGGCTAACCAAGCTTTCTGAGTATATTTTAACAAGATCTGAAATCCACAAGCCAACTGCAGGCTATTCCGCTTCTTGCCCTAAATACAGCATCTTCTGTTAGTTAGTAATTGCTCCCCTAAAACAGTTTCAATTAGTTCCAGCTGTCCTGGACTGTTGACAAAGCTCCTGTTATCAGGAACTCTCTGTTTTGAAGGTCCAGTCTTTTCCTGGAACAAAAGGAAGAAATAGAAACTGCTATTTCAACATTTGGGAAAATTAAGCCTATAAGAGATATTGAAAAGGAGGAATAATTTTTCTCTGTTCTGGGAAAAGTATTTATAAGAACCATGTACTGGATAAATAAATGGGTTGATTTTTCTGCAGTTTTGGATAGTTATATCAATACCATTTTAAAACACAATTTTAAAGCAAATAATGGAAAAGAATGGCAAGAATGTGAACAGAATAAATAAAAATATTCATATAAAAAAATCATATCTTGTGGCAAGCTTGAAGCAATATCGAAAAAGATGATTTTACCACTGTGTTGCCCTGATCTCATCATGTCTTTGTCCCTGATTTCTGTAGTGTTTGGCTTCAAACACCCTGCATAATGTCTTCCTTTACCTCTCACTCCTCCTGCTGGACTGATCTTTGTCTAACACCTGCCACCATTTCTGAATTTTTCCAGCAAATGTGATGCCTTTCTGGCACCTGGGTAGATCTACCCCAGTATCTCACCAGATCTCCCACTGCCACAACACACCACTACATTCTGGTGTGCCACTGCCGCTGAGGCTTATGTCACAAAAGTGACAACTTTTGTGCCATTGCTTATCTTTCCTTTGAAGAAGACTATTTTTCTTTTTTATAGAAAGATTCCTGAAGTTCATGTCCATAGGAATAAACTGTTGGAAGAGACTATTAATACAGAAGAGAAAAGGACATTTTTTCTTCCAAGACAGGTAAGAGGAAAAATTGCAGGTACAAGAGAGGGCGAGCCTGAAGAACTGAAGGGGAAAATATTGCCACAGCCTGAAAATGAAGAGTGCAGACATCAAGCTTTCTGATTCACTACCGAGTAAAAAACATAAATATGGTCTATCTTTAAGGAGTTTTATCTCCTTAAAGGTATTTTAAAAAGATATCTACTAAGATTTGGGTAATCTTTACTATATTGTCTTGAGGCTTCTTTTGTGACCTTGGAAAAGTTGATTCTTTAACCTGTAATTCAGTTTCAATGCTTAACAGTGTTTATTTGAGATGAAGAGTTGATACCAAAGTACTTCTGTGTTTTAATAATGAGAACTATGAAAGTAGCCAGACTGGATCTTGACTGGATAAGGCCACCTTGCCCAAAGCACCTCTGTGAGCTGGTCTGAGTTGGATCTAACTTGAAAGTCAGCTAAATGACCTCTCTGCATCTCTCACAAGCTGAATTACTCTGCGATCCCACAAGAAAACTGCACAAGAAGCTCAGAAATATCTTGGAGCACCTCAAATTTTGCCACTGTTATTTTGGGTTTCATGCATAGTAATTCTGGGGTTCTGCTGAAGTTTATAGCAATATTTTTAAAGTAACACCAAGCATGTAGACAGTAATAAAAACATGTCTATTTCTTCATGTTTTTATTTTAAAAAATGGTTTGCATGTGTTTAACCAAGAAGAAACCAGTGAGTTTACGAGGTCATGCAGTGACTCACTTCAACAAGTTAAAACCTCTAATAAAAAAATCTGGGGAAGCAACAGAGAGACGCTTGAAATTTATATGTACATAAGTTTAATATGTTCCTAACATCTGTATCTATCTATCTATGGAATCACATATATTTACAGAGAGAGAAAAAAAAGCAGATATATTGAGTTGAAAATAAATCTAAAATTCAACATGTGCCAATAGTTACTCCACAATATGCTTGTTCCCAGTACTTGCCTTTTAAATAATTCTGTCAAGCATTTGCTAACATCTAGTGATTTGGAATACATCAGATTGAAAGATACTCAAATCAAAGGGTCTACTGAATATTACAGCCTGGGTAGAAGTGCTTATAATTTAGTTGGGAAATTTCCAAGAAGACTCTAAGTTATTTCCAAAGACAATAAATAGGCCAAATTATTTATATGCCTTTAAAAAATCCCATCCCTGTCCTCTCCTGATTTATAGATTCTAAACATGATGATTTCAGGTTTATCAGTTTTACAGAAGACATTGTGTTTAAAGATGAATAAAATCATGTGTAAGCTTTCAAGGCAATTTTTAACTGATGTAGTTCTCTTAATCTGTTTTCTGCTGAGGAGATAGTGTAATCAGTTAGTCCCTCTTAACAGTTTTCACAATATCCCACAGGATATATGGGCTAATTTCTTCCCTGTTGCTATAGAAAAAGTATTATCTTACAATATCTCCAGCTGAGTTATTATGCCACAAATCCTATTCAGAAGCTGAATTTCACAAGCATTCCCAGAGAGATGTAGATAAAGAGAGCCACATTTGCAGGCATTAGCAAGAAGGAAATGAAACAGCAGATACAAACTACAGTAGGAAGTAATGAAAAATTAGTCACCACTACATGTCCCCCTGGAAAAAGTCTGATTGAAAGCAGGTTTCCAAAAAATGACTGCAGAAAAAGAATTAACAGGTATAATAGAATATGCTCTTCATGCACAGAACACAAAATTCAGCCTCTGCAGAGGCTGAAGTCTTAAGAGTAACTTGTGCTTTAACCTGTCAATTTAAGAGGAGGATAGACAGAGGACAGGAAAGATGTTGTCTATTTAAAAGCATTGCAAAACAAAGGAAAATGTGAAAAAGTTCTTTTTATGAAATTTGTGGAAGAGTTTTTTTGGAAAAACCCATGGAATCACAGAATTCTTATCTTCATGGAAATACTGTTTCAGATAAGACTCAAAGTTTGGTCAGGCAGCCTAAGATAGACACTTTGGAGAACAGAAAATGGTATGCTGGATGGCTGAATTTTTTATGGATTTCAATGAAGAAGTGTCTGAAAAAAAGGATTTTCTGAAATCTGAGAAAAGTTTTCATGATGATACAAATATTGAAACTAAGGTAACACTGAAAATAATGACCTAATTCAAATATGGAAGATAAAATGCACTCTAGTGATATTTCTGACCCCTTTTATTTATGACTTCCACATGTTCCTGGAGGAAATTTTTTCTGTGGGACTTTTCTCTAAAAGCAGATACATATATATATAAACCCTGATATAATCTGCAGAAAAAAAAAAAAAAGTATGCAGAATCCCTCTGAGATTGTTCACACAACTTCAAAGCCCTTGTGATCCTGCGCCCATCCACATGGAGATGAAACCAATCTCATATGACTGTGGTGATGGAGAGCACATCGTGAAGAACAGAGCAGTTACAAAGGAGAAACTGCAACAGGAAGTGGAGGGTAGTGTTTGCAAGTGTCTTGTAGTTTTGAAGCAGGTTTCCAATGAATCTTTATTCAAGTACTTCAAATAGCAAACAGATTTTTAAATTCAGTCTGTAAGGGTAGTGTCATGGGTATATATTTAGTAATGTTGCAAATAGTGTTTTCCCTTAATGATAACCATGCCAAAATTGTGGCAGGGTCCCTCCCCTTTGATGGGGTTGTTCTGCACCAGACTGAGGGTATGTGCACTGCAAACTCCCACAGCTGACTATCTGAGAGAAACAACAGAACACACCATCCTCAAATCACCAAAATAGAGAGCTTAAATTCAAGCTGGACGAGGAGTGCACCCAATGAGCACCATGGATCTAGGACAGTGTGCTCACAGATAGCCCCCAGCAGCAGCCAGTACGTGTGCAGGAGATGCTCACATGCTCCAGGGGCTGAAATTGTGCTGCTGCACACAGTCTGTGTGAAGGGATGATTCTGCCTGTGGCACAATGCCTGAGCCTTCAGCCTCTGCCACCAATGCCCTGGCACACAGCAGTGCAGGGAAGCTCCTCAGCTTCCAGCCTGCAGCCACAGGTCAAGCCTTTCCCTAGGGAAAGTATTTAAACAAAGTGTGCACTGGCAGATATCCCAGAAGTGTGCCCAGCGTCCTGCAAAACAGCAGGACATTCCTGAGCAGGGGTCACTGTATGTGTGTGTGTGTATTTATATGTGTGCATATATTTAGGTACATGCACAAATATTTGACACACTATTTTGTAGTTAATTCACTGTCTGATAGGGAGTTCTGATAAGAATAGTTTGGGGTTTTTTTGTGAAGCATAACCTTCTCTTTCCTTCATGGGCTGCAAAAATCCCAGAGACTGAACTATCTCCAGTGTATTGTCCATCCCAGACATCAGGGCTGCCTAATTTTGGGTGAGAACCCGCTGTACCTGGCTTAAAAAAAAAAAAAAAAAAAAAAAAAAAAAAAAAAAGAGTATTTGCAGGTTGTTTTTCAAAAAAAATTATTTTTTATTATTTGTTATGGTGCTACAGATGTGCAAAGCTGCTCTGACATTTGGAACATCAAGACAATCCTAGGAAAGGTGGGTTAGTGTGCAGGAGGTGGAGATGAGGTCAAAGATTTGTTAATTTTGTCATACAGCTTTTCAATTTAGTGCATGGATATCACCACCAGTTACATGCTGTCTTGAATTTTAATGGTGACTTTCAATTTCTTGGACAAACAGGAATTATTGAAAGCAACAAGCAGGAGGGAAATTCTTGTATAAGATTTTTAGTTCTCCATGGTGGTGAGATCTCATTTGCTTCCCCTGCTGGTGTTTGGGAGGGTCTTGTCCTGAGGCAATGCAAATTAAAGAGTCGGAGCTGTTGCTATTGACATCCAGGAGAGATCTCAGTGACTTCAGCAGACCTGTTGTGTTCTGCCTGTTGGTGTCAACAAGATCCGTGCAGTCTGGCTGATGAAGATGTGTCCTCATGTTTATCATAACCTGATAAAGGCAAGAAGATGAGTGGTGACAAAGTGTTTAGTCAAGTTTCTGTGACTTTTGGTCTTCTCAGATGTATTGAATGCAAAATATTACACCAGTAAAAAACATCTACAATATCTAAGAAATTATTTACTAAGTGACCAAAATGCTATGAATTAAGTTCTAAAGTGTGTTTCAATTTAGCTTTCTCCTGGGTGAAATGACAGCAAGACAAGTCTTTCTAAAATAGTATTTGTTGTGCACTAAGATTTGTAGCCTGGGGGTTAAACACTTTTTTGTTTTGTTTTAAATGCAGAGCTATTGAAAAATGACTAAACTGAGAAGGAATTTAAAGGAAGTCCTTTTCTGTTTGATCTGCCTTGATATGATTCAGAATAATGTGACAGGCATTATTTCCGGCATTACCACCAAGACCCAAATCTGGCCGTGTTCCCTGCTGAACTCCTCTGCTGCACTGGGAAGGTCAGAGTTATTCCTTTCCTGTTGTGCACCCCATTGAGGGCTATTTTAGAGAAACAGCCTGAGTGACTACACACACAGACAGGAGTTGAGCAGAGTGCATGGATTAGCCACTAGCAGGATTACTGATGGGCTGGAACCTCTTGGGGAGCATGGCTATACCACTGAGTGGTTTGTGGAAGAACTTTGAATCTACACCAAGGAATTCAAGATATATTTATGCACCCACAACACAACTATTTTGGAAATTATACCTGACTTGCAAAAGGCTCATAGTTCTGCTCATGTAGGATTAAAACCAATAGTGATATACAGCACTTCTAACCAAAGGGGTGTGTGGGGGTGTGGGTGTGTTTGGGTGCATGAATGAAGGGGGTCAGAACCATTGATAATGTTTTGCCAAAATCAAAGGAGAAGTTTATTTCCTACAGGAAAAGTCTTTAGTATGCTCTCTACTTTAAGGATAAATTTTACAGAAATATTTTCCAGCGATTGTGTTGTCTCACTGGTAGGTCAATATTTTGACCTTTGACCAAGATAGAGACTGGCAAAACATATTTAAACATTTAGTCTCTGTTAGTCTATGTAAATGCAGAGCCACTCTTAGTTGCCTAACTCACTGCTGTCCACCTGGAGTCCAGATTTACACTTCTGATGCACAGAGATGACAGTTTGAGAGTGTCATCATCAAGGATGGATTTTGTGCCTAAGTTTAAATAGTAAGAAAGCCTAAGTCTAAAAATACTTGATCACTAATCCAGCTGCAAGTCCTCCTTTTATGTAAAAGTTCTCAAGTGGAAAGGATGCAAAGACTATAATAGTCAGGGGACAAATAAAAGAATAAAAAATATATTTTTAATACTGGAATGAACTGCTATTTGAACCTGTGGACATAAAAGCACACAATTCATGAAAGTGCAAAACTTCAGGTTGGGAGTATTGAAGCTTTGCAAAATGCCAAGCATTCACCGACCAAATTCAGCTAGCAGCCAGTTTCAAATATTTCCAAGCTGAAAAAGCCTTTTAGAAAACTGTGCTCATTTTGTTTGTTAGCAGAGATAATCAAATAGAATTTCAGGCCTTGTTGTTGTGCCAGGCTGCAGTTCACAGGCATAAAGAACTAAGCCATTCTTGCTAGAAGAAAAAAAAAAAAGTAAATTAATGAGCTCTTAATAAACAGTTTAACAGGCAATGTCAAAATATTGTGGGCTTACAGTAAATGACACGGCGGTGACTTATGCTGGATTCCTCTCTGAACCCAGGCGCTAGGCATTGCCAAAGGATGCCCACAGATTAACACGTGGTGGAAAGCCAGAGAGTGAGGCAGGAGCTCAGCTGTATTCTGTCCCCTTTTCAAATATTACCGTAGTCCTTCTGCCAGGGGTACACACAATGCGTGGGGGTGGCTGTGCAGGTGCCTGTGCCTGTCCTTGCCTGGAGGGGTCTCGGCGGTGCAGAGCCGAAGGAGCCACAACTGTGCTGCCTCCCCAGCTGGACATGTCCCAGGGTCACAGTGACCTCGGTGCTAGTAGTGTCTGTCCCCTGCTGTGCTCCCAGGCACCCAATGAGGGTGGGATTCTGTGTTCACTCCATGCAGGTTTGGGAAGAGAGAAGGGTGTGGAGGAAGCAGATAAATGTGACTGCAACGGTTGCTGCTCTTTCTTCAAATCAGGTGAGCTTCTCCTTTGCTGTCACCTGTATGTTTAAAGAGCTCTGTTTCTCTTGGATAATTAGCAGAATCCCTCAGATCAGATCTAGCACTCTTCACAGTGCTGCTCCCATGGGCAATGCTGCAAGAGGCAGTCTGTTCTGTTTAACATCTTTATAAATAATATGGAGCATTCACAGAGAGTTCAGGCTGCTCATTACTGTTCAGTGTTTAGCCCCTTGACCAATTCATAATCAATTTGCTACTCTTGTGGTCAATGCAATGCTTTCCTGCTCACTGTTGATAGAAAAGATAGGAATTTAGGAGAGGAAAGATGGTGTTGCTTAATTCAAAGCAGGAAAGCAGAGCAGATATTATAAACAACAATTAAACTGCCAACATCATCTTAGCAGCTGCATGTTTTTGGACTAGAGTACCTTACAGTGTGTAACAAGGATCTATTTCAAATACATTATTGAGGGCACAGCAGGTACCGCTCTAGGTAGATCTTGTATTTGAAAATGTGCTGTCAACACCCAAGCAACAAATTTTCTATTAAAGTACAAAGCACATAATGTCTGTGTGTGGAAATCACAGTTTTATTTTGTCTTGGGCCTTTATGTTCAAAACTATTTCAATAAATCTTCCACAGAATATTTAATGATATTCTATATAATTTGCCAAAATTGGTCTAAACCGTGCAGATATTTTTCTCCTCCATGTTTCATTACTATTGAGAAAAGCAATGAAATTAGATTATTATGCTTTCTTTTTAAAAATAGTTATTTTTGCTGACTTTTACCCAAACAAATTGCATCCTCTTTATTGAGTCTGCAAATGTTGCAACTTAACTATAGTCATGGCTGATGTCACCTGTATTTAGACTTTCGTTAGTCAGGATGCTCACAGGTTTCTTCCTCTTCATGCTTTCACTCATCATTTCATTATTGGTTGTAATTGAATTAACCAGATGGCAACTGCCAAATTCACATTTGTTACTTTCATCTGATGACAAAACTCAGAATTCCCTCACATAGTCATATTTGTGGAGATATTCATTTCCACAGTAAAACTTGTGCTAAAGGCAGGATAATTGCCAATAATTAAAATGTTTGCTGAATAGCAACAAAGCAAAGCAATCCTTTGGAAATGGTGAAAGGCTGAGGTTTTCACTGAATTTTATAAAAATGTCTCACTGTGCTGTTGAGCATGAATCAGGTATGTCATTGTGGAGGAAGAAGATGTGCTGAGCAAACCTGTGTGAGAAGCATGTGTGACCCCACCCGAGCTGATGGGAATGTGTCTTTTGGGAAATAACTCTGTGGTAGGAAAGCAGTTCTTAGACATTTCAAAACACTGGAATGTAACTGTCAGTGTAGCTGACACTGTCTTAAATGGCATTAGAATTTCACTCCTAATCATGGTGGACCTGGGAAACAACAAAAGATTGACATATTAATTTTTTTCACACTTCTCCATCATCCTTGTTGAAAGTAGTAGGTTTTTTGCAACACCCCATATTCATCAAAAAGCAAAGGTGTCACTATAATTTTTCATATTTTTATTCAAATTTCAGAAAACACGTTAAAGTGTTTGCCTGTATTTTGCTTTTCATGAAATACAGCATTTCATCATTTCATCCTCCCCTCCTTTTGTTTTTTTTTTTGGGGGGGGGGGCAAAAGTAAAATGGGAAAAAAGAAAAAGATAATAAAATGAATATAAAATGTCAACATAGTTTTAATAGATTGTATTAAACCATAAAAAAATATTAAAATACACAACAAGAAATTCCAATTAAAAATAATGATCATAAAATTTACCATTTACTAGCCAGAGAGCTGTATCTGTCTATAAGACTATTATCAGGGGAAAAAAAAAAATCAAAATTTTAAATGTGTTTCATATTTTGTCAGGCTGAAAATAAATTATCATCATTATTATTATTATTAATAATAATAATAATAATAACAATAAACAACCCACAGAAAAAGCCAAATGTAAACAATGGCATGTAATTTTACATTTGTTAAGTTTTCTGCATATGACATACAGAGTCATAGGATACTAGAAGGGCTACGTACATGGTGGGGTGCAGACATTTCTATTTTTTAAAATAATAATCACACTTTTTCATTCTTTCAAAGATAAACTTTTCTTTGGGAAACTTTCTTGTTTGTAAGAGCATTATTTCATTGGAAAATCTTTCTCATGGAAAGTTCTCAAATCACACTGATTGCTTGCTTTCTGCCAATGAGTTTGATTTAAAGTATTATTATTACAAAGTTTCCTGCTATGCCTATTAGTTGTAACAGCTTGATGTAGTGTTTGACAATTGTTAAATTTTTATTCTTCTCAGCTTGAATTCAAGGAAAAAGTTGAAAAAGCCAAGGGAAATTAAAAAAAAAATCTCCTTGAGAGTCACAGATATATTTTTTCCTTCTGACATTACAGAAATAAGCCTATTCTTAAGTAGCACAAAAGATCTTGAGCTTTGTAAGATCTCTGAAGCTCTATCATGGCAATCTCTTTCTCATGGCAATCTCCATTTTTATTTTAAAGAGCAGCATACCAAAGGGCTTTAGATAGTCTTTATACCCAGAAATTTTCTCTGCTCAGAAGATCAGGATCCATGCCGGTGTCCTCAGCACAGGCTCGAGGTGCCAAGGTGGCCGCTGAAGCTCTGGGAGCTTCACTTTGGCTACTGTAACATTGGCAGCATTTTATCTTACTTAGGCAAAATCACCAAATAAATGAGAGGGCATTTCCATTCCAAGGACTTTTCTGACAGGTACTTCCCAGTTTCTTCCTGAGATGAATGTGTGTGCAGTTCTTCTCCCCAGGGTGAGGAGCTGTCGATAGCCCTTTGCAAATCAAAGAGCACCTTCCATGCTGACAGCCTGCAGGGAACAGCAGCTGTAGGGCCATGAAACAGCAGACTTCCATACAGAGATTTTTGTGTTCCAAACACTGCAGAGATATCGTGTACAAAATTTTGTGTAGTCAGGATTTGAAAATGTAAAGAAGATTTGGATAAAAATAAATATTTAGCAGGGATTTAGCTAACTGGGTAATCTCCTAGAAGCTAAGCTACACCATAATAAAAATTGAATGGCACAGATATATGGGCAATAACTTCAAATGCAAAAGTTAGACCGTCATGTTTTTTCCAGTCATTGACATTCAAATACTTAGAACTGGCTTTTCACAGAGCATCCTGATGTTTAATAAGTCTAGATGCCGAGTCTTGCATTTTGGCCACGATAACCCCCTGCAGTGTTATAGGCTGGGGACGTTGTGGCTGAACAGTGCCCAGGCGGAAATGAACCTGGGAGTACTGGTGCCAGCAGCTGAACATGAGCCAGCAGTGTGCCCAGGTGGCCAAGAGGGCCAATGGCATCCTGGCCTGGATCAGGAATGGTGTGGCCAGCAGGAGCAGGGAGGTCATTCTTCCCCTGTACTCGCACTGGTCAGGCCACACCTCGAGTGCTGTGTCCAGTTCGGGGCCCCTCAGTTTAGGAAGGACGTTGAGATGCTTGAATGCATCCAGAAGAGTCAACAAGGTTGGTGAGGGACTTGGAACACAAACCCTGTGAGGAGCAACTGAGGGAGCTGGGGCTGTTTACCCTGGAGAAAAGGAGACTCAGAGGTGACCTTGTCACCCTCTACAACTTCCTGAAGGGTGGTTGCAGACAGCTGCGGGTTGGGCTCTTTCTCCAGGCAGCAACTGACAGAACAAGAGGACACAGTCTCAGGCTGCGTCAAGGGAAATTTAGGTTGGATATTAGGAAATAGTTTTTTACAGAAAAGGTGATAAAGGACTGGAATGATCTGCCCGGCAAGGTGGTGGAGTCACCATCCCTGGATGTGTTTAAAAAAAGACTGGATGTGGCACTTGGTGCCATGGCTTAGTTGAGGTGTTAGGGCTGGGTTGGACTGGATGATGTTGAAGCTCTCTTCCAACCTAGTGATTCCGTGATTCTGTGATGCTATATCTGAAACAAATGTAAAGATTCCTGTAAAGATTAATGAAGGTTAGAATGAAACAAACAGGAAACAAACTATCTCATCACGGTTTACAAAGTCACCCTCTATTTCCTTTATCTATTAGGGAGTATATGGAAATAAAAAATTATATATAAATTTATATATATATTTTATATATATAGCAATGTGCTATAGGGTGGACAGAGCAAACTATAAGAAACTTTCTGAAACCAAGTTTACAAAGAATTAATTTGCTGAAACATAACTCAACATTCATTTATCTGACTGGAATAATGTGTAAGTTAAACAAAAATCTTTCATAAATATTGCCATTTGTAAAGCAAGTAGTAATTGGTGCTTAACACAAACAATACTGTTTAGCAATTTTTATTATATTATTTGAAAGTGTGAATTTTTTCTATGTTTCCAGAATATAGTTTAAAATATCATAGCAGACTGTTTGAGATTATAATGTAATTTATTAATGCACTTTATTGAGATAATTCTTTATATGTGAATTCATTCACCAAAATTTTCATTAAGGTTTTTAATTTCTCTCTTTCTATTATATAAAAAATATTTTCTCAGTGTTCCATCATTATGGAAATGCTATATCAGTCAAAGAGTAACTTAACAAAAATTTCTTTTTCAATTATTAATTTTTGGGAAATGCAGCTGAAAGGTTATCCTAGGTTGGCACAATTTTGTTTTCTAGATATAGAGAAATGTAAAATGCTTTTCCCAGCCCTAACCGGGGCGGAGGGTGGCGGTGGGGGACAAGGACCTATCAGAAAGCAGGCTGGGATATTGACAGCTAAGTTGACCAATGAGAAGTGTCAGTGCGACTTCGGAAGGAACATTTAAAACCGATCTGCTACAGACCGCTCACTCTCTCGCTCCAGTGATCTGCCATGAGGTAACATCGTGGTCGGGCCCGGCCGGGCTTTCGGAAGCTGCTGCCTGCATGGAGAGCAGGAGGAGCCCAGGTTTGGCCCCCCATTGCCGGCTGGACACTGGGCCGGGCCCGGCCAGGCCTCGGAGAGCTGCTGCCCGCATGCAGCGCGGGGGAGGCCCAGGCCGGGCCCCTCTGCCCTCTGGGCGGCTGGGCCGGGCCTTGCCGAGCCTCTGAGAGCTGCTGCCCGCATGAGAGCAGCCCGGGTGAAGCCTGTTTACAGCTTAGGGATAGCTCTGCGCTGAACCGCCCGAAATAAGACCGAGGGGTGGAAAAAAGGACATTTGCCGGTTTCTTCTACCAGCCCGGCGTGTGCATGTGGCCTTTGCAAGCCCGGGCAAAATTTAACCTTTCTTAGCAACACAGAACTTTTAAAGCACAATTCCTCCTTGAGAGAAAGAAGAAAGAAAAAAACCAGAAAGTACATGGAACAGACACGACATGAAGTCAGTTAGATGAGAAGTGAAAGAACTAATAATATTTGAATAGAATTGAAGAAGTGGACATTTTTGACCGGACTTTTCTAAAGTAAATTATGAAGAAATGAACTGTTCTTTGCAGCATCTTAGTATTATTTAGGTAGAATGGTATTTTAATCAAAATTAAGGACTGGTGTAATAGAGATTTATTTGGAAACTGTGAAACCCCCGCTCCTGGGTCATAAAGGAGGTCTCAGCCCTTTGAGACAAAAGATAATTTTAGATCAGAAGAAGTATTAGTAAATAATACCCCAGATACACTGAGAAGCTCTGCGGATAGAACATCACAGTCTGCAAAAATTCCGGGCGGCAGCAGATGTGTGTCAAAGAGCATTGGACTATTTTGTCTTATAGCAAACGTCTTCATAAAAAGATCTTAGGAGGACTCTTCTCCTGAGCAATGAGTAGTTATGTCTAAGTGGTGAAACTGACTGAAAACCCTAAATTGTGTTTTTCTATGTTGTTCAATTAGAAAGTTAATAGTTTGTAAGAGGAAAAAAGCGTGTTTTTAAAGTTTCATTCTGTTTTAGGTTTTTTTCCAGCTTTCTTTTTTTTTTCCTATTCTTTTAGTGTGTGTTAATAAAACTATTTTTTTTCATTTTTAAGCTTAAGCCTGCTTTGTTTATTTTTCTCCTAATCTCTCCCTCCCACAAATATATTAACACTAACCCCCCTACATTAATTAGTGTTTCCGCCCGGTTATAATTAAATTGAAACCATTACAAGGTTCAAGACAAAAAGAATACCATTATCTCAATAGGTAGTTTTTTACAATATGGCCTTACTCTGAAATGCAGATTCAATGAGATTTCTTACTTTTGTAAATGTCTTACAGGACTGAAGCCCAACTCAGTTCAAATTGCAGAATCAATGTCTTCATATTTCTGTCATTAAATTGTCATTTCTAAGAAAGTGTACCATTTTTTTCTTGAAGTTCATATCATACCATATATCTCAAAGTTTTAAAATACAGTGTTGACCATGGGCAGCCATAAATTTTTAAGAGTGTTCCAACACTAATTTTCTTAAACGTGTTAATACAACAGCTTCAAAGATTATATTGGCCAAAAAGAACTACATTTAATTGTAATGGGGATTAAGACCTACAGATAGATTTCCTGTTGCTAGGTCCTTCTGGCCATGTAGGATATGACTGTCTGAAACCAGGTAATGTTTTCTGTCCCAGGATTAAGTGCTTTAGGCAATTAAACTTGTTTCTTTTCTACCCTTAAAGAAATAAACTCAGTCTAGCGTAACAGCAACAGTCTTGCCCCTCAGATATTAGGTTTTACAAAGAGTAGTTAATCCTGAGACTTGGAAGATTCATTAGTGCCCAAACTGGTAAAATGTAAGCATGTACATAGAAAGACAGTGTAAGTGACACAGCAAATTTCTTAATAAGTATACTCATGAAACAATATTATTTAAAAATTAAAAGTAACAGAAATTAGATCAATCGTTTCTCCTGATCCTGATCATATGATTTATCTGTGACTGAAGATGTTAGCCTTTTAGACATTTAGGGGTAAATACCATTTAATTGGATTTTTAAAATAATCATCTCTGTTGCTGCTCTAAACATACAATAGCACATAGAAAAATTTTCCAAAATGAACTTCCATAAAATCACAATTCAAAGGATTTCCCACTTGAGCATTAACTTTGAAATCATTACCATACGCAAAAAAATGATCACATATAGGGACAACAAAAGGTATAATCTTTGAAAACAACATAATAAAGAAAAATGTCTCTGATTGAAGTTCTGAAGGGGACAAAAATCCTTTTATTATAACTGTTAGAAAATTTTGTAAGAAGCTTCACTTTTGTTGTCGAACTATTTTATTTTTTACTGTAACTATCATTGTTCCTACTATTGTATGATTTATAGAGTTTATAACATTTTAGCATTCATTTTATGAGCTTTTTTTTATTAGACATTTGTCATGATATTGGATGAATGCTATGTTTTTGCCATTTGTTCCCTGTTCTCAGAGATGATGAGAAAATATTTGCCATATTCTTCATCCCATTACCAAAAAATTCCCTGTCTTTCTCAGCTATTATAACAGTTTGCCTTCACAGTATAACGGTGACTTAATCTTTGGAAAGACCTGCAAGAAGTATATAAAATGTTGTTGCAGCCATTTACTTTTATGTTGCTTCCTACTGGCCATGGGCCTTTCTGCTGGAGGCAGAAGTGGTTAATGGAGTGGTTCCCAGGACCTACTTGGGATCTAGATTTGTATTTAAACTCTTTAAACTCCCCTGTTGCATAGTTCTAAGTTACTTACCTGCTTGATTTTTCCACCCAGTTAGCCTCAGAAACCTGCAGTCATTACATAACCCCACAATCAAGTCAGGCCAGCATGGAGGTACTGAGCAGGTGCTCCAAACATCCAGAAAAGTCCAACTAAACAATTTCCACAACTATCTCATTGCTAGGTACACATCCAGTAAATATTTTACAGCCATTGAAAGGGCCTCACACAAGGCATAAATTATGGCCTGGTCTCCACGTGGAAGGTGTTCATTTCAGTAGACAAAAGAGTTATATTAAATAACTCCCATAGCAGAGGCCGTTGACAGCACGATGGTTGACAGATATCCAGCTGTTAAGTCCTAGGAAGGTTTACTGAACAGGGAGAGATCTGTGTGTGCATGGGCATTCCAAACTTGTTTTAAACACATCCCAGTTTGTAAAGAATGTAATAACTCCTATAAGACAATTGATACCACTGGAAAAGAAAACCTCAGGTTTCCCTCCAGACACAGATGGTGACCCATGGAAGACCTTATATGCTTGACATATTGTGCATTTTCCACATAAGGTGTGGTCCACATTTAATAAAAATGTTGAGTCTTTTAACATTAAAACCTTCCTTGCTTTAGACAGCCACAGATAGAACAATACCTTTCATAGTAACTTAGTAAAAATTAAACTTAGTAAAATCACCCCATTCTTCAGAAAAGATGCAAAGCAACTGTTCCTTTCACAAGCTTTGTTCTACCATGGAGTGGAGCCTCAGCTGGGAAGAGACAGAAACAAGCTACTTTATTTGTGGGCTGAGCTTTGTCTTTCTTTACTTACCTATCCATAATAAACTTGAAATCTTCACCTGAGACCTGGAAAAACCACCTCAAAGGAAGGAAGCCCCTGTGACAGCCAACTGTCTGACACCATACGTTGCATCTCCCTGGGATTTTGCACTGCTTCTGAGTCTAATTCTTTGACAAGGAACAGAAAAGCCCTCAGGGTATGGCCACCTGGGACACTGTGCTTCTCTGTGCTCACAGCTGTTGTTGGCTCTAGGGCTCTGGTAAGGATTAAAGTGCAGTGTGTACACTCCTTGGTCCATTTAAACTGAGAGGCTGTGGATTTGATATCATTACCTTTATTTATGCTGAAAAATACCTCTCAGTGAAAAAAAAAGATGTTACAGCATGTTATTAAACTGAAACTAGGATAACTGCTTAATGGGTGGATTTCCACAGGACCCACAGAGAGTTAAGTACACAGTTCTTCTATTTTAGAAGGGTTTCCAAATCATAGATAATAACAAATTAGATTTCTTAATGCTAGGAAATCTTAGAAGATATGTAATGTATTATGGTTTCTTATAATTTTAGTTTTCTGCTCATCTGTCTTTATGTGAAGCTGAGGTCATATAATGTGAAAATGTGAAAGTCTGGTTATTATAGCAGAGGGTGTTGCTGCAATCCTGCTGTGTCCATGCTAGTAACAGGGACTGGGGTCTCTGCTGACTTGTGTCAAAGCCATTACAGCACTGATGATGTAATGGCTTGTGCCATTACATCATCACAATGGCTTGTGCTACTTGGACATCTGCTTAGGGAAATTTTTGTGCTGTCACCATGGTTTCTGGAAGTTGCGCTTTTTTTTTTTTTTTTCTTTAAGACACATTTCTGATACAGAAAAGAATGTAAACTTTTTGGGTCAATGGCTAGCTTTAGGGCTCATATTTGAGCATAATATATATAATATTATTTTAGCCTGTTAAAAGCTATCCTATCAATTCAAATCATGGTTCTAGATGCGATGAAACACCAGTCTAAATAACTGGGGGCCAGACTTATTGGGAACAAAGCCTCAAGTTCTTGCACTGAGTGCATCCAGGCTGAATTTACCATTTCTTAGTCTTGTCTTCGGGATTAATTGCGAAGCAGAAATGTGTTCTGGACTAAAGGAGTAGACTCTCAATCTCTTAAAAATAATTTGTGTAGAAAAAACTCTCACAGAACAGTTTACTAGACAGCATCTTGTAGCCAAAGGGATTGTGCTGCTCTCTTTCAGAAGGAGACAGAGAAGATCTGACTACAAAGAACCATAAATAGATATTACTTGCCCAGTGGCAATTTGAGAGCTATGTTTCAACACTTTCAGATGATTTTGACAAAAAATTGTAGACAGGCAGTCTATGGGCAAGTAGCAGCCACTTTTTAAAGCAACAGAGAGGAAAATAAGAAAAAGTTTATACGCGGCATTCAACAGTACTTGCATGGTAGAAATTGATGCGAGCCAGTCACTTGCAAAAAACAGCTATAGTTCGATTTCAAAACCTTCCCGTTCCAGTTTTACTGTTCAGACATGATGTGTGCCATATTTTATCAAATCATTCTGGATATTAGTAGTAGGTATTACATCACTGCTGACATAACTTGCTAGGCCTGAGATAACCTTGTGTGATTCCATATTTATAACAAGTATCATTTTGTATAGCTGCAGAACATGTTTTAGGTCATTTAATGCTAGTACTATTTTTTTCTAATTGCAAAAATTCTGCACATGCCAGGAGCAGTGAGTTTGTAAGCTGAAAGAAACGACACCTCTAGGGGTGTCACCCCAGTATGGAGGGAAGAGTGGGATTTTTCCCGTTAAAGGTGGGAATCAAAACCAAGTCCTTCCAGCTCTGCTCACCACAGCTGATCCTGACTTGCAGACCCGCCATTAGCCGTTCTCTATCCGGAGCAGAGGGATTCTCAGCCCACCTGCTATGTAGGTGCTGCGAGGCAGCTGCTCTCTCAGCAAGTGCTTGCACAGCAGCCCCAGGAGCTCAGTGCCATGTTGGAGTCCCCACCACAACAAAGTAAAACAGCTGGAATTAGTGCCGACACCTCTAGGTACTTACTGCTGTCACATACAGGGCTCATGAACTCTTACACTGTGGTCTTCCTGGATGAATCCTTGCCTTCTGTAGCCTGGGAAATGCTGTAAGAAGAGTCAGCAACCCAAGTGTTTGCTGTCCAAAAGGATAAATAGATTTTTTCCTTCTTTTTTCTGAGGGATTTCAGTTTTAAAGTTGTGAACTGGTATTGTAATGAAAGATTTTGATGTACCTGGAGGAGCAGATTTAACTGTCCAAACAATAATGCCAAGCTGTAATGCTTAGTCTGTGTCTGAAACAGGGGTCTACACTATTTTTACAACGACTGATAAGAAAAAAGCATATTATGTGCGACAGATGTTGTCTAATTCAGCTATCTGCCTGAAGTTGATTTGTATCTTGAAATTGCCTACTTTTTCTGCCAAAATTCCAGAGTCTAGACAACTAGCTCTGATGTTGACCTCTGCATTTAGAGATTTGAAGTAAGATCAAATGAGTCTCTTCCTTGGGTTCTAAAAGGATTCAAGTCTATATACACAAACTGTAAAGCACTAAATTACATAAGCAGAAAATAGGTAACAGTAAGATATCTATAGCCATCAGCTCTGCAGTGTTTCCTTTCTCTTCTAGAGATGTGACATATTTAGATTTTGAAAACAGGAGCTGTCACAGGCCAGGATAGTGCTTTCCCAGCTCCTCCTCAAGCAAACAGCTCTTATGAATTCAATGGATCTTTTTTTTTTCTGAGCAGAGATCATGGAACAGTGCTGTATTTTTTTTTTTTTTTTTTTTTTTTTTATCACAGGGTTTTACCCTTTGCCTGTAGTCAGTGACATACTCAAAGGTATTTGCAGTTATTTTATAGTATCATTCTAGTAAAAATAAAACAGACTCCAGATACTCTAAATTCTGTAATTCCTTCAAATATGAACTTAAGTGGTATTGTTAGGGATTTAACTTTTTACTTTTAATTTTTCATATGAATTGTTGCTTTTCCTGGAACATGTGAGCTTTATGTTACATACAGACATATGTGATAGATATTGTATATTACTATATTTTCTTCATATTCCAGAAATCTCACAGAAGTGAAAACCAAGCTGATGGTGCTAGAACAGAATGAGACTTTAAAGCAAAATATAATAATCTTTCAAGCATCATTAAACAGCAATTTTGATTACAGTTGCCACGAACTGCTCATATGCTGCTCCTGGCAAGGAGAGAATGGATCTGTTTTTCCGCCTACAAACATGACTGACAACTTCAAGAGGACATAAACAGTCCAGTTTTACTCAGATTTACTTGACTAACTTGTATATTTAGTCACTGTATAAAACAGATGCTTTCCTTTCCAGTCTATGTGTAATGAATATCAATATCAATTTCACAGGAGTATTAAATGACAAGTATGGCCTGAAAGAAGTAATGATGTAGAACAGTAATGATATAAATGATAATGGTAATAATGAGCAAACAACTGAAGCAAAAGCTCCGTCCTGTGAAATTCATCAGAGTTTTGTTACTGACTTAAACAGAAGAGTGGAGGGTTGTTTCACTTTTTTACTTCAGACATTACAAATGCAGCATCTATAAAAAGACTCTGAGATCATTATATACTTAAGTTATAATTAAATGGACTTACCGAAGTATTTGAAATATTTTTCCCTAAAAGTATAAGGTTACCATGTGCTTTAGGACAGTGCTCTGTATTGACAGATGACATTAATATTTTATATGGGTTTTATAGGGACATCTCATTTATGATGATAGAAACCTCACAACCCTATCATTTGCATGGGAGAAAGAATACTCAGACCTATTTCAGTCAGACAATACCTGTGTAACTCTTAGCTAAGGTCTTTAATATCACAATGTCTTTTATGCTTGCAATATCCTGTGAGATAGGGAAGTTTGTTTTGTTTTCTAATATCTATGTTCAGATGACAAAGATGAAAGAGCTAAAGACACAAACTGTGAAACTTGTCTATATTAATTCAGAATGTCTGTGAAAGAGTCCTAAACCCAAACCCTTACTGCTGGACAATCTGAGTGTTCTAGATAATTGCAGATATGAAATAATGTATTCACATCTTCCTTCTAACCCTTCCCAAAATATAAGCAAGATGGTATTTGAAATAGCAGGACCAATATGTACAGCTCATTTCATTAACCTCTTCATATTAGTTTATGAAAAAAAAAATAGATAACTTTTGTTCATGTACCCTTTTGTCATGGATTTTCTTGAATTTTAGGTTTTGCTTCTCATGTTAGGAAATTTGCCTAGTTTTGAAAGTGAGTGGTTCTTTGTCTGCAACCCTCAAAATTAATATTTGCCACTTCTAATTATTAGGTTACATAGCTTTCTTACAGTTAATTGGAGAGTGGTTCATTCTGTGTAGGTAACACCTGTCATGGTAAGAAGAGGATTTAGACAGCTCTGGAAATAAAA
Source organism: Hirundo rustica (assembly GCF_015227805.2). Lineage (NCBI taxonomy): Eukaryota > Metazoa > Chordata > Aves > Passeriformes > Hirundinidae > Hirundo > Hirundo rustica. Next base: position 35,808,471 of record NC_053452.1, read on the forward strand.
ATACGCTGATACTTTCCTCATTAAACCATGGAGAGATCTGCAAAACTGAGACTTCCATATACCAGCAGGTAGTTATTTAATCCATTAAACAATCATTAAAATAATAAAGAGTCCATCAATTTTAAAACACTGTTTCCCTCTGCAAGAAAACTGGTAGCTTGCGTACAAAGTATATATATCCCAGCTAAGAAAGGGGACCAGAGAGGAAAAGCTGCTCTAAAAAAAGAGGCAAGTCTGAAAGAGTGGTAAAACAGTGGCTTTACAGATCAAGAAAGACATATAGACCATTCACTCACTGCTATCATGACTAATTGTGTAATCTAGAGACTTAGACACTTGGGTAGTTTATGACAGTGAGTTGTTAAATGCTTACATATATAGTAAGACCGCCTCACATCAATGTAATTGAGTGTCACAAAGTTTCACTACAGGGATGGGGTCTCATGCAGTCAGCAGAAAAACTAATTTTTTTTTTAAAGTTTTCAGTTTGGAAATTGATAGGGAAAGAAAGAAATCACGTCGGAGGCTAAAACTGACCCACATCTACCTGCACATATGCAAATGTTCTTTGTACTGATGCTTTAAAGTGCAAGTAAATTAATCCTGATTCACTGAGTGAGGGTTACCACAGTTTCCACAGCATCTGAAATGCAACTTAGTTAAGAAGAAATTTAATCTTACCATCCCTTGTCTGAAGGCAGTTGTGCTTTATCTGAGAAAAGAGTAATGTATGTGTGCCCTACACTGCACACACACATATAAAAAGCCCTAGAGGCTGCTTTTTAAGATGTTTACTTATTTCTTTGGTCTTTCTGAATTGGTCAGATTTATTACTTGATAACGTGTCCTTAACACCCAGTTATATTTGTCGTAAATAGAAAATTACGGTAGAATTCATGTGTGATGTCACCACTCTTAAATCAGTGGACCTCTGCTGTAGATGGATATAATTCTTAAAATGAAATATGTGAGGTAGAAGTAATGGAAACTGTGTAACTGATGTCCAGTTACTATGTAGATAACTTTGTAGCTAAGACTGGGTGAATACAGCGCTGCTGGTGTTCCCAGATAGCAAGATTCCAGTGTTTTCCATGACTAATACTAAAGGGAACTTTAAGGGAAAAATGACATTGCAAGTTTAATATTTTTACCAAAGATGAGATGAATAACTATCCCCTTATTGATTACTTACATGACCACAGAACTACGTATCATTAGGGTCCTGAAACTGAAAATGGGCATCAGTTCAAATGACTGGGGAAATGGTGTCTCAGGATGGAAAAAAAGGATACAAGTTTTTTTAAAAGAAAAACAAAACAAAATGGGGTCATTATTTGTTCTCTAGGGATTGATTAACTGTGTCAAAGGCAGTCAGCCAGTAATCTCTCAGTCTCTTCTCTTCAGTGGGAGGTAATGAAATTTAATTAGTGAGAAGAGACAGCTTTCACACTAAGGAAAGGAGTGGAGAGAAAACAGGAACATTGATGTGCACAGAGAATAATACTACAGTACATAACAATCCCTATTAAAACTGAATTAATAGCCAAAGCTGTTTGGCCTCTGCTCTTTGTTGCAGGACAATTCTCACTTTAAATAACCCCCTGAAAAAGGAGGTAAAGCTATATTTCTGCTGTTAATTGTATGAGGCTTAGTTCTGCTAGGGCTAAAGACACAAGTACAACTCTGCTCCTTTGCAATTATATAAATCCTTCCAAGTTCATCTTAAAGTGTTCGCAGATATTTTTTCCCCCGTTAGAAGTAGTAGAAAGTTTGTTTAGGATCTTTCTTTCCCCCCTTTTTTTTTCCTTGGTTTGCCTATATTATGGATTTATGTGCCCTGAAGTTCAAATAAATATGAGTTTAGATTAATCCAATTTATATGTTCTTGGATTTCATTGAGAACCTCCAGGCAAAGTTTGGTAAAATGTACATTGCTAATGCATCTACAATGTATGCAGGGCAGGACTGCATTAGAAGAGCTATAAGCCTAGGCCTAGGGTGTCAAATTCCTTGCAATATTTGCTTCATTCAGGAGTGAAATTCTCATTAAAATGAGTGCCTGGAATTGCTGTTTGCATGCAGGAACTTGGAAGTCTGATAAAAATATTCTTGAAGGGGTAGCACATGCCAGCTGAAACAGGTTCCTTAGTGACACTCAAAGATGTCCCAGCTCAAAGATGTCCCAGAGAAGGGGGATGGGTCCCTCCAGGCCATCTCAGCCAAGCCACCCATCTCAGCCAGCTCACCCAGCTATGGATGGGCCAGAGGTCATAAAAATGGGGGTAGGGGTCATCTGCTGGTGCATGCCAGTCAGCTGGGACCTTGTCAGTGCTCTCTCCAGGGTCCAGACCAGCTGATCCCTCACAGCAAGGTGAACAAATGAAGTCTGTGACCCTTGCAATGTCTGTGCTTCCTAAAATAAAACCAAATCTCAAAGTATTATTTGTGCACTGACATCCTTTTCTTTCCCTATAGTTTTGCAGATAACCTACCAAGGTCCATGATAGCTCTCTATCATCTGGAAATGCAGACACTTTCTAGATATGTGTGTATGGTGTTTTAGAAGCACAAACAATTTGCTCCAAATGTCACATTGTGTTAAATAACAACTGGGCACTTTTTTTGTTGTCTTAATACATAGGGTGGAAATCACCACCTGGAGCCTCCAGGGATTTAATTGTCTAACTCTCCTTGAGATTTCTGAGCCATCTTCCCTAGGATGAAGCACTGCCACTCTCTGGTAGTGCTGTTTGACAAAAACCAGCCCCTGCCTCCCAATACCCTGGGTACTGCAGAGGCAGATCCAGTGCCAGGCATCTCAGAGATGTCCTTGATCTCCTTAGGCAGAGGCAGGAGTCTGGTTCAGCAAGGCCAGAGCTCCTTATGGCTTGGGAGACTAGAAGCAATTCTAACCTTGAACTAATTTTGTTCTTAGATTTTACTCCAGAAGAGTGATTCCAGTATGGAACAGAGCTATTTCAGAAAAACAGAGATTTTTACTCTGATGTTTGGGTTTGTTTGGTTTTGGTTATTGTTTGTTTGTTTGTTTGTTTGTTTGTTGTTTGTTTGTTATAGCAGAGATTTGGCAATGTGTATCTTCAAAAAAACCCCAACAAAACTAAATCCCAATGATAGTTAATTTTGAGTAGTGAATATTTTATTATTCAGGGTACTGACTGTGACTTCCACGTCATATATATATTAGGTACAGCAAGGAAAAACAAAATAGAAGATGAAAATGCTGAAGCTTATGCTCGCAATATATGTACTTAACGCCCATTGGACCATTCGAAAGAAATCTATTATGAAAACATAACCACATAAATCTTAAGAGAAAATACTTATCTCAGGAAAGCTCCAGTGAGTATAAAGTTTACTTTCTAAGTTCAAAACAGCTTTTAGGTAAAACCATCTTTCTGATCACATGTAAGCTAAAGAAATCTATGGTGCATGGAGGCACTATTTTACCTTTATATACATTTTAAAAGGAGCAAGGACAGTGTTTCTAATAATGAGGTTGTGAGTATTCACCTATGTCCAAAGTCAAAGCCATAAAGCTTCTAGATATCCATTGGAAAAAAAATCCTGGCCCTGAACAAACCCCAGGCAGACAAAATTCAGTTTGTCTCTAGTTAAACATAGGCTTCATTTTGCATGTATTTGAGGATCAAACCTCAAAATTCTCTCAAACTTTGCAGATGACTACAAAGAAGTTCCTATTACATTTTTTTTCTCTTCATTACTGTTCTGGATCTGGATATCTTTCAAAATCAACAGCTTTAATTTTGCTGTTAGTGCATGACAACACACAGAAAAAAGAATTTTCTTCTGTCTAGGGAGTACTTAGATCTGCCAGCTTTTCTCAGTGTATATCTAAAATTTCTTATTTTTAAATAAATTGACTCATGTTGGCCTAATGAGTACCCTACTGAAATCCTACATCTGGTTACTTGCAGGTAGCAGAACTTTTTAAAACAACCCAGCCATTGATCATCACTATTAATTTCTCCTGAGACACAAATTTAAAAAAGGCAAGTGAAAAAGAATAACGAACAAAAGGGTATGAGGTTCAAGCCCATAAAATATCAGAGTAAAAGCCAAGGGCTATCAGAGCTGCAAGAAATATGGGAGATAAGCTTAACAAATGAGAAGTATTATTTGGATTAGGCAGAATTTTCACACCTACACTAAATGCTACATTGTACACGTCTGCATTGGGCTTAATGAACCTTCCAGCAGCGGCAAGGCTCACTCTGAGGCCCCGAGTCTAACAGGGTCAGTCACAATGTTAGAAAAAAGGAAAATTTCAATAAAGACTTCAGAAACGTGAGACAGTTGATGTGCTAGACAGGGAATGAAGGGAGGAAACAAGTTAATCGTTCCTCAGAGAAAGAAGAAACTTACAAAAAGCTTTAATTTAATGTTATATATCTTGATCTTGTAATAAACCTGGTATTTCACACTTGCCTGAAGATACTCTGGGATGCTTCAATTCTGTTATGTCCAAATTGTATTGGTTGAGTTGCAAGCCATCATTATAAATGTATGTGAGTATACGTCATCTAGGATTGTTTCATCAATCTGAAAGAAAACTGTGGAGGCAATCAGGAAGGAAATGAGCCTTTTAATTTAAAATAAGTAACTAATGCTTTTTTATCTGGTCTAGAGGCTTAGATATGCCACCTATGAATGCAATTAGGCTATTTCTTACTTCAGCCCTTTTCCAGATGCTTTCTAGAGGGGGACCAGTTTGGATGCCAAAGCCTTTATGTCTCACCCAGCAGCTTCCTGTGCTGTAAGGTTGACTCTATGTTTGAGCAGCATAATACTTCATCAAATATCTCGGAAAGCATCAGCGTTTGATAAAGAACCAAGATAAGATGCTTCAATGCACACAGTTCACCCTTTGGAGAAAGTATGTGGCTATAGGCAGCACAGTACTGACACCAGTTTATGTTGCTCCATGTGCAGCTGAGAAACACCCAGATATTCCAGTGAGGGATGAGACATAAGGAAAAAATCAGAACAATTCTATTAAATTTAGAAACATGCTGTCTGACTAATATTTTTTTAACTTCAAATATATGTATGTATAGTCATGTTGAAATGTTGCCTGGGCATTTTCACATACTAACTTACCAAGGATAGTAAAAGTCTATCAGAAATATTTAATTGTCAATGATGAAAGGCTTCCTCTTTTGTTGTTGTTGTTTTTAAGTGCAGAGATTTTATGCCAGAATGTTTCTATTTTTATTTCCATACAGTTAAGCCTAAAGCTGCATTATTAGAAATTTATTTACCTATTTTCCCATTGCTCTACTGTGTTTTAGCAAAACTGCAGAGTGGCCTACTCAGTAACAGAGAGTGTTTGTGAATTTTAATATTCCAGTTTATAGTTATATCCTCAGCTGATGCAGCTAAGCACAGCTCCACTGATTTCAATTGCATTATGCTCACACTTCAAGAAAGAAGAAACTTCACTGTGGCAATAAGTCCTGGGCAGCTGACACTCTGCAGGAAGAAGTATAAAATTGTTGGGAATTTTTGTTTGTTTTCTTTCAGGACTGAATTTACTTAGAATTTTATAGGTTTCTTCATGTAGAGTTGTTTTGGTTATATTTGGACAACAGATGTTCACTTAGTTGCTGTGCTTCATAGACCTGGAAAAATTAGGTAAAATTGAATTCAATCTTTTTGCTGGATTGTGGTAAAGCTTTTATCCACTTAAGGAGGTAATTTTGCTGAAAGACGTTGTCTTTCATCAGAAGGTGAAAGAAGGTGAAGCAAAAGGTAAACAGAAGGTGCAGTCACTATTCAATTCAAAAACGTCTCAAAATTCTAGACATGTGAAGAGACCTGGCTTTATGTGAAAACACAGGTCTATGTCAGAAGTTCATCATTGGCCAAAGAAGTTCAATTTTTTCAGGAAACTAGTAACAACATGGTGCAGGGTAAGGTGCGGATCTGGAAGGTTTGAGAGAACTACACATTACAGAAGAGCTCTGGACAACGAGGTACATCCTGCTTTCTGATTTTTTTTTTTTTTTAAATTTTATTTTATTTTGAGGTTTAAAAGGCTGTAGAAGGAGCATAAACCAGTTAGATGTCATTTCATTTTGTCCAGATTGGTTGTGTATCATCCATTACTGATGCCATTAATTCAGAGACCTTTAAGGCCCGGCATGGTTTCTAGGTCTCCTAGTCTTGTTCTATAAATGACCCAGGACACTGAAGTTCATTTCAACAGATATTTATACAAATATGCCAGTATTGCATCTAGTAACTTGCCCAAATTTTCTGGGAACTTTTCCTACCAGATTGCCTTCTGCAATGCAATAGTTTTCTGTGAGAGTGTGATAATGTAAAGACAGCAATTACTGCAGTAAAGCAGCTTGTTCCACAGTGCCAAGGTTGCAACTCCATCTGGGGTGGTTTGAAATCTCATGGAGGAGCTGTGAGCATTTTACAGAGAAAGAAGAGGGTCTACTTGCCCTACTGCATTTTTGCATGCCAGCTGACGCTGGCTGGAGTAATGGGATTTGAAGTGAGTATCAAAGAGAAAAGTGAGAGCTAGTAACTTCAGATCAATTATGCAGGCCTGACAGTGTTTCCCTTGTGAAGAATATCAACATATATGTTGTGCTTGCAAGAAGCAGATTTGAATACACAAGAGAGAAAAAAATTATGTTAATTTTGTGCCACTGAGGAAACTGAGGTTTTTTTCCAAAGGCTCTCTGTGATAAGAGCTGTATGGCCTGGAGTGTTAACAGAACAAACAACTTGACAGATTTCACCTGCACTGTCAGGAAAGAGATAATCATTATTGCACTGTAAATATTTAAAATGTAAGCTTCCTAGCAGGGGTAGTTTAAGAAAATGGCCATCAGGCCTTAAGCTGAAAGTTTCCTATTTTGCTTCTATCTGTAATTTTCTCCCTGCACATCTCCCATGTGGATCAGTGTGGTGTCCAATGTTCCGCTGAATATCCCACAAAATGCCAGAACGACTTAACATTTCACAGTGGATTTCTCTCACACACCTGGGATGAGGAGACAAGGAAAATCAGTAAAACACTATAAAAGTGGGATTTTTCAGTGGCTGAGGACCATTACATTCTATATAAATAGAACAATTAGAATAACTAATTCAACAATACCAGTCATTATTTATGAGTATAAATGGACACTGTGCTCAAATTAAAGTAGCAATTTGTTCTTAGGCAACCAAGAAAGTCAGAAATTGCCAAGTTATTAAGTCTTAGATGACATTATAGTGAGCAAATGGGTCAGAACCACTTGAAATAATGAAGGAAAGGTGAAAAAGTTTCCTATCACTGTCTCATTAGCTAAAACAAGAAAGATTTGACTGATAAAAAAAAAAAAAGGGGAAAAAAGGTGCCAAACTCTTTAATATGTTATTTGATCACCACGTTGAATGTTTTTACTTGTTTTGCTTTCACTTTTTCTTAATTTCAATCTGTGTTTATCTGAGATGTCAGGCTTGTCCTATCCTTGTATCTACCTGCTTTTGTGAATTTTCAACCTTCAGTCTAATAAATAAAACTCCTTTGCTGTCCGTCTTTTCATTTCTTTCCTCTTTGTTTCACTGTCCATCATTACCTCCTGTCTTGAAATGCAGTAGCAAGAAATTTGCATAACAAAAAGCTTGATCTAAATAATAGTACATTTCAGAGTCTCAGAGATGGTGCACTGTTTCTTTATATCACTTTTAAAGAGATCACACTGGAAAATGCAATTGATAGCATATGAAAACAGCTCACCAATCTTGATTTAACCTGTGCCTGCTTAATACACTACTAAAAAAAGTTAAAACTTGAAAATAGGAAAAACAATCTAGCTGGAACATAATGTCTCCAGATACAAGACAACAATGTTTCAGTTGGTTGGTCATTTGTTGATGTTCAAAAGTAACAATGAATTTTAGGCACTGGTACCCAGTACTTTCTATGTTTCATCCATCTATTTCTTTTATATTCACATTCAGGATGCCTAGTTTTCAATATACTGGAATTTTCCTGTAGGTCCCACACAGTCATTTCCCAACTGTATCTGCAATTTAGGGAAGTAAGAAGTGCAATAGCAGAAATTAAATCAGTATTGGAAATGCATGTGGTTACTTCTCGGTAAAATTCCTCTCCATCTCAGACCCCAGAGGACTGAGATGGAGAACTAAATATTCAGTTAATTGATAAATATGAATTTAATGAGGATATAAAATAGCAAATAAATGGGGAGAATGATATTACTCTGAACCTTATTAATCACATCAATTTCTAGAGCTAATAACTCTTTGAAAAGATGACATGTGATGACCATTCTTTACAGTGGTGTGCTAAAAAATTGCTATCTTGTTATGCCCCTATCTGTTTGGTACATCTGCCTGGTTTTTCTCATATGGTAAATTATTTGGGATAGGGAGCGTCATTGTGTTTTTACATGCTGAAGTTTTGTAGTCTGAAATCTCAATCCTGGAATTCTACAGTAATACAAACACTAATAGCAATGTCATAGGAACTATGATTCTCCTTGATATAAGAAATAGGACAATGTATCTCCTTGATTAAGAAATATAGGAAAGAAATCTCAAAACACAAAACACATTTTGTGGATATCGACTGCTTTTTTAATCCTCATTATGGTAATCTGTGCCTTTTTTTTTTTTTTTTTTTTTTTTTTTTCTTTTTTTTTTCTTTTAAATGTTGGGTATTTCTGCGCTCCATTTGTAAAGGCATAATTTTCACTCATAAAAATGGGAACCAATGGGAACCGATGCCATGATGTTTCATGTGGAGCTCATAAAAGTTAGCAAATGTGCTCCCACTGAGTCACTGAAGCTCACATATGTATTCACCTGGGCAGTATACATACTAAAGTGAATTTGATATCTCAGCAGTCCCAGAACCTTTAGACTAGACTCTATGTTCTTAACTGACACTAGGACATGACCACTTACAGGAAAATCTTCAAAAATAATTTGTAATGTTACCTCAGCTATCCAAAGAATAAAGCTATCCAAAGAATAAATTAAAAAAGAGAAAAAATTCCAAAGCTACTGAAACCACACCACCAGGGAAAAAACAACAACAACAACAACAACAACAACAAACTATTAAAATCAATGCAGGTCACAATCAATACTTATGATTTTAATATTCTGAGTAAGTACTTGAAAGTTAATATATGCAAACTAGGAAAAGATTTGTGAGCAGAAAAACCTTAAAAATATTCAGTAATAGCTTATCAAAAAAAGGAAGTCTTGGTTATGTTCAGACAATGCCGATAAAATACTCTTTTATCTCAATTCATGCAAAATATCAATTAAACTAATGTTTGCAAAGTGCTTTGGAGGTGAAAGCAACTGCTGGATGATGCTATCATGCTAATGATGTCACCAGTGAATTCTATTATACAGCACTTCAGGAGAGAAGGAAAAAAAGCAAGAAAGGGGAAGGCAACTGCCTTCACATGAGCACTGGGAAGCAAGGCAGGAATTGACAGCCACTCTGCTATTAGGGACTCCTTTGCCCCTACTACAAGTTTCTCAGAGCTCTGACTTTGTCCCTTGGGATCTTGCATGCATTCATGGGCAGCCGTGGAGAGTTACAGGTGCAGGGACACAGCCTAAATTCTACCCAGGATCATGCCAGGTCTGCCATGTAAAACTGCAGGCCTGAATTCAATTTCATAGTGTGTTTAGATCAAATCAAAGACCAGATGGGTGACCTAACCACATTTTAAATGTTAAACCCTTGAAACTGCCCTTGTGGTGTGGCAGAGATGAAGGCATGCCACCTTACCCACGGAAGTTGCAGGACAGGGGTGAGCTACATCCAAAGAGTAAATGTAAAGGGTGCTGCTTACTTCCCCCTTTCTACACCTCTGTGGGCACTGCCCCTGCCCCTCAGTGTGAGGGAAGATTCACTCTCTCAAAGCACTTAGGTCTCATGAGCAGTAATAAAATAACTTTAGAGCATTTTCACAGTACTATATGATATAGACAAGCTTCCTATTTGGAAATCTTTCTTGTTGGTATTCCTGTTTGCAAGAGTAATTTTTTCTCTCTTATTTCCTTTTTTAATAACGACAAGGCATTTTACTACATTTACATAAAGTTTGCTAAAATTATGTATTGAGAAACAAAGTCTTTTTTTTTTTGTATCTGAGGGAGATGATCTTAATATATCTGTCTGTCTTCTGTTCCTAAACTATCACAAAGATCTTCTTCACCAAAATCTTGACTACAACTGCTGATCTAAGAAATACAAGCTTATCTTGCATACATATCTAAAAACACATCAGTCCCTAGTGGCACTTAGCTACTCATCTCCACTAATTCCCAAAGAGAATGAGAAACAGTGGAAAGGGAATCAATGTGCCACGCTTGACATACAATGACATACATTTCCTACCTACAATGCAGGAAAATTATTACTGTCAGTTGGGTTTTTCTTGTAGACTACAGGTATCTAAAACTCAGAAACAGATGCATGTTGAGGAGGTTTTGTGCCTTTTAGTTCTATAAAGAAGGAAACCTCCTAAAAAAGAGGAGGTGGAACAGATTCTGGAGGATGTGTATTTGCATGCAGTATGCCCAACCACTCCAGGAAAAAATTACAAAAAATGTTAATATAGGTAAACATTATGTTAGTATTTTTTCCTTTCACTAAAATGTTGGAAAACCAGGGTAAAGTTAATACAGTCTCTGTCATGCAGTTATTTATTAGATCATTTACAGTTGCAGACTCAGCTAAGATATCAATTTAATGATTTGGGAGAGTGGTTTTGCTGTTCTGCCTTTATGACAGTCAGCAGCTACAGTATTGTTATCACTTTAGGGGCAAGTATAATCTTACCTCTGAATTATTAATTAATTATAATTTTTAGAAGAACTGAGAAAAAATAGATATGACCTTCACTGTTACCTCTTCAGGTGTCCATTGAGTCTGCTGAGAAGCCATCAACTCACTCATAAAACAGAACCGTCTGTTCTGGTGTACAGTGTCATGAGCAATGTAATCTATTTTTTGTGTCACAAATACTATATAATTAGAACAAGATTTTAGTCATCTACAGCACATTGTTCTGACTAACTGGATGACTCTGCCATAATAGCTCTCTTTGGACTTGTGCAAGGCATCTGATGCTGCCCCACATGACACAGAATCACAGAATCAATAAGGTTGTAAGAGACCTTTAAGATCACCAAGTCCAAGACGAACCCAGCACCACCATCCTGTTTCACCACTAAACCATGTCCTCAAGTGTCACATCCACAAGTTCTTTAACACTTCCAGGACACTTGGCAGGCTTGAGACCTGCGTGGAAATCATGAAGTTCAATGAGGCCGAGGGTAAGGTCCCTGCTTTTGGGTTGGGGCAATCCCAAGCATAAACATAGGCTTGGAAGAGAAGGGGCTGAGAGCAGCCTTGTCGAGAAGAGCCTGAGAGTTTTGGTAGACAAGAACCTCAACTGGACAACATGCACTCACAGCACAGAAAGTCAACCATATCCTGGGCTGCATCAAAAGCAGCATGGCCAGCAGGTCAAAGGAGGTGATTCCATCCCTCTACTCCGCTCTTTGAGTCCCCACCAGCAGTAACATGTTTAGCTCTTGGGCCCCCAATATAGGAAGGACATGGATCTCCTGGAGCAAGTGCAGACGAGGGCAATGAAAATCATCAGAGGGCTGAAGCACCTCTACGTGAAGACAGGCTGAGAGAGCTGGGGTTGTTCAGCCTGGAGAAGAGAAGGCTTTGGGGAGACCCCATGGCAGCTTTCCAGCACCTAAAAAGAGCCTGCAAGAGAACTGCAGAGGGACTTCTTACAAGAACAGATAGTAACAGAACAAGGGGGAATGTCTTTAAACCAGAAGAGTGTAGGCTTATATTAGATATTAGGAATAAATTCTTTACTATGGGGATGGTGAGATACTGCAATTTTTTGCCCAGAGAAACAATGCCTCATTCCTGGAATTGTCCACCACCAGGTTGGAGGAGGCTTTGGTAGTCTCACGGAAGGTATCTCTGGTCATGGCAGAGGTGTTGGAACTAGGATGATCTTTAAGGTTCCTTCCAAATAAAATTGTTCTTTGATTCTAAAATACTGCTGTATTTAATCAGTCTGTCTAATATCACCATCACATCTTAAATAATTTTTCTTGAACTATTAGTGACAGGGTGACATACACAAATTACAATTTCAACAAATGAAAATAACCACATCTTGCCATTATATTGAATGAATGATTCACTTGACTTTCTTACTCTAATGGATACTTGAAAAAGAGTTTTAATATGATATTATTTCTGGGATAACAGCAGAAAGTGAACATAATTTTAAAACATGATATTTTAAGACTCTTACCTGCTCCTCAGTGCAAAAATTTCATGAAAACTAAAGTCAAAATAGGTGATACATTACTGTGTGTAACTATAGTGCAATAAAATGGAATGTGTAGGAGTTAACTTTCCAAATAAAGTAGAGTTAAAAGTGTGTTAAAGAAGATTTTCTTTGTTAATTTTTATTTGAATTTGTTTTTGAAAATACTTCTATTGACAAAGTGAGTTTTTCTTTTCTGAACACGTCTGTAATAATGTGTTTTAGGCACCGCATATGAATTATATCCTTCATTTTATATGTAGAAATTGGTTAACTAACAATATAAGCACAACAATTTTACCTACTTAAATATATTTTTTATGAAATAAAGTTTATGCCTAGAGGGGACTTTATTATTAGAATAGGATAACTGCAGAGTAATGATTTTATTTAATGAAAGCACAGTTTCCACTAACTTCAGTTTAGCCACCGCAGGCCTTGGCATAATTTGAATAAATATCAATGCACACACTTCATTAGCGGTGGCTAAATCTTCCTAGAAGTCTTTTATTATTGCTTCCTAATGTAAGGTTCTCTATTAGGAAGACATGTGTTGATTCATTCTGCACAGGACAGATGGGAATTTATGAATTAAGTGAACATGTACTTCAGTTTGGATCTGCCTATGGCGAAGAAATCACTGCTTCTAGTCAGGGTTTCTAACTGGAAATGTGTGACATAGTAAGAGTATGCTATGATTCAAGGCACAAGACAGCCCAAAATCTACAATTTGTGTTCTTCAGTACAAAGTTTGATTTTTAGTCTTTTTCAAAATAAAAATAAGGTCACAGATTTATATTAATAAAATTGTGAACACACATGCTCAGGATATGAAGAAAACTGTACAGCTCAAACCTGCTTCTCAGGTCTTCTGTGCTCCCCCAGATAAAACAATGCAAGAAAGGGCAACACTCTCTTTCCATATTGTGTCGGGAACAAGAAAGATAAACATCACAAAACTGAAGGGAGAGAAAGGAAGATGAAGAGCAACTGTAGAAGACACACAGAAGCAGCAGCTGGAATACTAGGACTCTACCACCCTGTGACTAGGAAAATCAAGACATCATTGTCTGCTTAATGCACCAAAGCATAAATATTATGTATTGAAACGTTGATTTCAACAGAACAATTGATACAATATATAACTGTGATTATAAAAAGGGCCTCAGTACTGCTTGGTTTAATCCCTTTCTAGGGCATCTCTAAACCAGCAAAAACTCTCCGCTGGTACCCTGGGAATATATATATGTACTGTGTGTTTGCAACTCTGTCAGCACTATTTGTATGTAACTGTTTTCACTAATTTCAAGTTCCTTGAGACACTATAGAAAAATGAAAACAAAATTCAAATGACATTAGCAAAGTTTGCTTTTATTTTTGAAATAGGTTATATAATATCCACTAGTTTCCTCTAGAACAAGGTGTATCACCTGTTTGAAAGGGTGCTTTCTGTGACCTAAGTATGAAAAAATGCATTTATTGGAAGTGCTGAATAAGCTGTTATTCTGCAGCATTTTCACCCCTTGAGAAGATTAATACTGTTAATAAAGTCATAAACATCCATACAAACACATACCCCCCACACGCACACCCCTTTCCTGACCCCAGTTAATTACATTTTTGAATTATTATCTCAGTATTTGGACCTTAATGCAACTGCAGATTGTGTTATTTTTCCCATCACTGGAATGGATCAGAGAAAGCTTTCTTTCTCCAAAATTTTTTTGCTGGATAGTCACGTAACTCTGCTGCTGAAAGAGCTGACTGCATGACTCTGTGAGAAACACTCCAGGGGAGAGACTTGGTCTGCAAAGAGGAGGGAGAACCCCAGATGGAGACACAAGATGTGCTTTAAATCAAGACTTCAAATGGAGATAGAAACTTTTCTTTTTAATTAAAAAACTGACCAAACCAAGCAAAACAAATGAACAAAACCCCCCCCCAAAACCCTGGAAAACAAAACAAAGGTGTTTGTACTCCTTCAAAGAAGGAGTAGTAGGCACATAAGAATCAGGTAAGACAAGTCTATGAACAGTGAAATGTGAGGACAAAGAAAAAAAATTTGCATGTTATAAATTGATAAGCCAGATCTAAGAACACCCCTTTAGGTTATGCATTTCCCATCAAATGCAAATTTCCTAAAAGTTTTCTGGAAAATCTGGTAAGTCTGCAGCATTGTAGGTCATAGAAAGTAGTCTTTTCACTCTTCTAAATCTCACTTTGCTGGTTTACCAATCCTCTCTGGATTTGTACACCTAAAAGTGCTAATCCTGACTACCTAGGCATATATAGAAAATACCTAGCAAATGACAAAGCTTACACCAGAAGAAAAATATATCATTGATTGTACCTTCAAATAACATAAATAATGAAATACTGTTTCTAACAGAAATTGTACTATAATTTTTTTTTTCTTTTTTTAATTTTTCACAGTGAGTTTTCATGTGTATCACAAGGGAGACATGCTGTTACAGAACTGGTTGTTCATGTTACACCGTGACAAGGAAAAGGGATTCCAATTTAGGCTGTTACAGGTACTGAGATTAACCCATCCATGCTGGGTTCCTGTCGGGGGCTCCTTTTTAGGAGCTTAAATTCCCCGGCATTCTGGTGGTCTTAGAGTTCTGGCCCTCTGCAAAGCTTTGTGCTAAACGCAGGAAAAGACGGAGTCTTCAAGGTTACATGCTTCGTTTATTAGTTCTTATCTTACAATTTTCTCAGTGTCTAAAAGATGTTTGCCGCGGCTTGGACATCTGGTGACTCCCCCCGTCTCTGGGTTGTTTTTATCTTTTATACTAATTGCTACGTATTCTTTATTTACTATTTCTTACTAATGTTTATTACTATTACTAAAAAGGTCATCTTTACTCTGACCTAATCTTCACTAACTACTTTGTGCCAACGTTACTGCAGAAATGGAGTGAGGGAACAAGAAGGAAGAAGAAGGAGACAACGCCCCAAATTCTCCATCTTGCCCCATTCACTTCAATGCCAAGAATCCTAAACTCACTGTTTTTTTACTCTGTGATATACTAAACTACTATTTTTACACTCTTGTGGCCTGCAATGCTTCCTGCAGTGCAAGAAGCCTCTCTCATGGACTGAAATCAAATCCAGTGTCTCTCTGAGCTCTGGGCTCTGGGCTGGGGTCCCAGACCCTCTTGCCTAGGTCTCTGACCCTCCAGGGCAACTAAAGGAATGCCCTGGACTCCAACAGGTTCCCTTCTACACTAAGTGACAATCTGATCATATAACTCTTGCTTTAAATAAAGCAAGTTTGCTCAGCAAGCCCACTGTAAAATACTTGGGCTGTGTTTGTTTAATCATAATTGAAGAACAGCAAGAGAGCAAGTACGTTAATTGTTCTTTCAACTGCCCATTTTCCACTCAGTTGCCATAAGCCTTTCTGCCAGGGTTACCTTTCCTTTCTCTAGTGACTTTACTTGTCCTGTACAGGGTTCCTTCAACTCAGTTTTGACTGTATTACTAAGGGAACCAGCTGTGTACTGCAAGCAGCAGACATTCATTTTTTCACCATCAGACTGGCAAAGCAGTACCAATTTACACCAGTCAAATATTTGGATCAAAGAGCAAAAAAAAAAAGATATTTATTTATTTATTTATTTATTTATTTATGGGGAATGAGCACATTGCACTGTGCTCATGCTGACAAAGAGCACAGTGAAGAAGAAGCAGTCTGAGCAATCTGAGTTACTTAGGAATGACTGATCCATGTACTGAAGGAATCCCCAAAATCTGAAAATACATCTGATCTTTAATTAGCACCATGGAGTCAGAATGCCCTACTGCTCCTGACTGAGGAGAAGGGAAAGAGACTACATTTTTTTCTTGCTTTCTGGGAAAGTAGTGGCATTTTCTTCTGTCTGTCAGTAACTACTCCTTTAAGGCATGAACAGTAGGATTTTTCATCCTGACACTGCAAAATGATAAATTGCATTCTCTGTGTTCAAGGGGAGAATTCACTGTACTTTAGCTTTATCCTTTCCTTAGAGATCCTGGGGTTGGTAATCTTGCCAAAGCTCTGGGAGAACTGAATGGACTTTGTCACATTGTGGTGGCTGGAAGTGATGCTGTTAGATCAAGGAATCCGTGCACTCAAAGCAGCTGCATTAAGAATGTACAGGGTGCCTTCACTAGGTCTGCTTCTAAATTTTCAGAATTTGCCTTTGCAACCCCAAATTTTCATCTTCTTAGTTTTTATTTATGTATGAGGGGCTCCAGTCAGACCAACTATTTATTATTTCAGTGTTACATTCCCTAAAAATTCCCATAAATTCCAATAAAACCATGCATCTACTTTTAGGAGGAGTGTGCTCCCCCAAGTAGGCTTTCCTCAGGGCAGTGGTGCTCAGCACTCCTGCATGTTAAAGACTTGTCTGTGCCACATTCAAAGGCAGGCAAACTCAGGTCCTGCCAAGATGTGTGTAGGAAGCTTCTCCTCCTGCTTCTCCTGCTCTGCTCAAGCTGGAAGCCTTTTGATCTGCAGGGGCTCCCAGCTGGGAACAGTGAGCCTCTGTCCAGGAGAAGAGGTTTCTGCTAGAGGAAACTGCTTTCACCTTTCCTTCATCCCGGCCACCCCACATACTGCTTGTGGGCTCAATATGCTTCTTCTTAACCATGTAATCCTTAAATCCAGCAAGAAACCTAAAGCACTGACCTGCCTCCTTTCCTATGCACGACTCTGGCTGGAAACGCTGAGCTCACTGCCCCAGTCTCAGTCAGGGAACCATAGGGAATGTACCTGCCTGCTCCAGCCAAACCTCTTCACCTACCAAGCAGCCTCCTGCCTCACATCTTGGGTAATTTTCCTAGTTTTCCAAGTCTGACTTTCCTGCCAAGGCAGAGTCACCTAGACCAGACTACACAGGAACATGCCCAGGTGGGTTTTGAACTTCTCCAGAGAGGGAGACTCCATGAGCTGGGCAGCCTGTTTCAGTGTTCTGCCACCCTTAGTGTAAAGAAATTCACCTCATTTTGAGGTGAAACTTTTCGTGTTGCGCCATCGTTTTAGAACCCATCTTTGAGATATATGTATGCATTAATGAGATTACCTCTCAGTCTTCTCTGGACTGACCAGCCCAGCTCCCTCAGTCTCTCCTCGTAAGAGATGCTACAGACCCCACATTGCCTTTGTGGCATGCATTGGATCCTCCTCAGTATCTCCTTGCCTTTCTTGTGCTGAGGAGCCCAGAACCAGAGAGAGTATTCCAGAGGAGGCCTCACCAGGGCTGGATAGAGGGGCAGGATCATCTCCCTCGACCTGCTGGCCACGCTCTTCCCGATGCACCCCAGGACACCATTGGCCCTCCTGGCCATAAGGGCACTGCTGGCTCATGGACAACTTGTCCCCCACCAGGACCCCCAGTCCTTCTCCACAGAGCTTCTCTCCAGTGGGTCAGTCCCCAGTCTGTGTTGGCACTTGGGGTTATTCCTCCCCACGTGCAGGACCCTGCCCTTGCCCTTGTTGAACCCCATTTTTTTCTTTGCACTCCCCTCTCCAGTCCATCCAGATCCTACTGAATGTCAGCATGGACTTCAGGTGTATCAGCCACTTCCCTTTTTTGCTTTAGTTTTGGTATGTTGTTGTTGTTTTGAATGTTTTGCTTAGTATTTGGTTGTTAGTTTGGAGGTTTTTTTCCATTCTGTATGGACAGAATGATGTGTGTTTTTTCCTCCGATATACTCTTGGAAACAAAAATTTAATTTTGGTCAAATTGTTTTAAAAAGAAAACAAAATGAAAACATAGTCTAAGACACATACTAGGAATGGAAATTTCTGCATAAAATAATGATGTTTATGAAGTTTTGAGCAGCAGAAAACAGTGTCATAGGAAGTGGAAAGTGTTGAGCAGCTCCTGTAATAGATACCAGTGCTCATGTCTTCAGTGTTTAAATCAGGATTGAAGGCAGAGACCCAACGAGCACTTCAGAGATGATACAGTGGTCTCAAAAGAGAAACATCAAGCAAATGTCAAAAAAGGTCTGTTCTTACTTGCAACTGGATGACTCAGTTGAATCAGTTTATGTATTTCTCCCTAGTTATCAGACACTGAGTGGGCTTTGGAAGACGGAGCAAAACAAGGAGGCTGATGGCATAGCTGGGGTCGATGCTGGCATAACTGCTGCAGTAGCCTCGCTCTGATCTGGGTTCTTGCAAGCCAAAGACCACTGGGATTCAACTTTCATTTCTCATCCATAAAAACAAACAAGCAGGAATGCCCTCCTTCCCAACCCAAATTCTGTGATCAGTGCTGGCTACAAAGAAGTGAGAGTGAGACCAGCAGTGTGACATGTCTGAAAGGGAGGCTTCACCCTGTGCTTCCCATACCTGCTGGGCTTCCCAGGGCTGACAGTTCCTTGGGGCTCTGGGGGCTGTTTCTGCAGCTGTAAATATTGTCTTAGGCACAAAGTATTAGCAAGAGATTGAAAATATTTTGAGTTTTGGTTCTCAAAATCAGCTTTGACTCTTATCCCTTTCAAAGGAAGATTTACATTTTGAGTGAGAAATCTTTTTAAGCTTCAGTATTTTAGCTTGTCAAATTACTGAAGAGGATTCAAGCTAATTTTTTCTTTTATTTTTATTGTTCAAAAAATTTTGTCTAAGGACTATTTTGTTCTGATGTTTTGAAGAATTTTGAAAGTAGATATCATGTAAAAAAATTAAAATATTGACAAAAATTTTATCATTTTTCCGAGAACATCTGTATTTTCTTTTACATTACATTTCCCTTAAAAAATTGACAGCATGGAGTGAAATTTTGATCTCATTTTTCTTAGAGAATAAAAGATTCATCCTTTTCTATTTTTTTCCATTTTCACCTTGGAAGAAGTAACGTCAAAAGGATCCAGTAACTCTATTCTTTAAATTGAAAAGAATTAATAGCAAGAAATCTCATAAATATGTGGAGCAAGAGAAATTCCATTGAGTTATGGTTTTCAAACTGTCAAAATTAAGAATTCAATGATAAAGGAGAAAAATAGAATTTTTGTATATTTTCAGTTCTGAAAACATTACAGAATAATTTTACTGAAGTCAGAAATCTCTAATCAAAGTCTCTTTTTTTTCCCCTTCTTTAAGAACCCCAGGTATAATATTGGTATATTCTAAAATGAAGCCCTCATTGAAAATCCAGTTGTAGACATTTTTACAATAAGACTATGAAAGTGTCAGAATCAGCATAACTTTTTAACAATTAGTAATCACAAAATAACTGTTTTAAGAAGAGATTTTAAGAGATGTCTTGTTTCTAAAAGCATTCTGTGTATATTCTGTGTACATATGTATCAAAGGTTATCTGAAAAAAAAGAAGCTAGTGGAAAGCTTAATGAAGGAGACAAAGTTATAGGCCCACAATATCTCTGTTTTGTTTCTGTAAAAGACTAGTACAATATTTGTCCAAATAAATGAAAATCTTTTGATCCTAGTATAATTTTATTAATGACTTCAGTTTTTGATTTCTTTGAGGAGAAAATGTGTGATTAAACTTATTTTATTAATTCTGTTGAACCGTTCTCTTTTTATATTGTGGTAGATTTAATCCTATATTATTAAATGCATATTTTTCCCCTTTTTCTTTCCTTCTAGGAACATATTATCTACCCTATTCTTTGCTCCCTGCAGCCAGTGGTGATCTATTGCAAAGTGCACATTAATTATTTTCATGCAAGCAACCATATTTATTTATCTATCTATCTATCTATTTATTTATTTATTTATACTTTTCACCTGAGTTATATAGCTGTCATTTCTAGGTAGTTTCTTTAACTGGCTTGAAACCTCTTTTTGCTAAGAAGACTTGAAATTCACAGTGGGTTTTTGTGTTCACCTGGGACAATCAGGGTAAGTACTGAAGGGACCCATCAGGCCATGTCAAAAAACACTTCCCAAGAAAGCCTTCTGCTTTCAATTCTGCTTTGACTTTTCTAGGAAAAAATAGAAACATTCAGCATGGCAAACTAATTGACTCCCTATTTCTCCTATTCACCCTCTTGAAGCCCCATCACATGAAATTATATAACTGGAAGATGTGCTGATCCATTGCACTGCCTATTACTGGCCCCCACGACTACTACTCCGTATATTCTGGATTATGAGTTAAAGTTCTCAGGGATGCTCCTGAGAGAGTCTCTTCCCAGGTATAAATGTGTCTGCTGATCGAGAAAGCAAACTCCAGCTCAGTACTTTTGATTAAAAAGTCAGCCTGAGATGTAATTGGTCAGGTGGACAACCTCTGTGCAGATGTTAAATGCAGGATGATGAAACTTTAAAATCCTTTTAAACCACACTTGGTACAAAAAAACAATTATACATCAAAGACCCACAGGATGCACTATCACAAAAGCTGTGGAGATGAAAAAAGATGGCTACTGGTGGCTTTTGAATATTACAAGGACAAAGCAGGACTTTTCTCTGCAGTAAGTTCTCCAATGCTTTATCATGGTTGTGCTTTTTTTGGCTATTAGACTATTTCTCAGTCTAATCAATCTAATTTTCAAAAAATCTAGCTTTAAACAATATTTTACTGGATTTCATTTTGAAGCTTACTGTAGTATCTTGAGCAATTGTTATCTTTTCATTGTTTCTACACTAGTTTTGCATTTTTTAGCTAATACAAAATTTATTTAAGCAAGATCTGCCAATTTTGTGCCTTAATTTTCCCATGTAAATCACCTCTATTTATGAGAGGGTGAACTTTCATGTTATAATTTTTCTGGTAGGCATAGAATAACTTATGCACTAGCATAAATAAAAAGAATACAACTGAGAAAAAAATACCATAGAGAAAAAAACCCTACAATAGAAAATGCCTTCTAAAGTGAAAAAAACATTTGTAGTGTCTGTGTCTTGCTTTTTGAAAATCAGAGTCCACATTTAAAAGACAAGATAAGAGTTACTGGTTGCTTTAAAAAAAGTATCTACTATTTTATAATCAGTGGGCCTCTAAATGATGTAGCAGTGTTGTTGCTAAAGGTGTTAAGGGTTGTAAGTTGGGGTTCATTGTAAGAAGAAAGAGCTAGAGTTGCAAATATCTATTTTTATTATTATTTTGTCATATCCTTATACTTTAGCTCTTCCATTTAATATTTCCCATCTCTGCATCTTTTTTCTTCAGCAAAAGAAAGAGCAAATTGCTGTCTTAATTCATTCCTGTAGCCACATTCACTACCCTGATTTTGAGTTTGGTCAAAAAATCCCCAGACAGAAGAGTAAGAAAAAAAGTAAATTTTTTTGACTGAATTACAAAGAAGGGTGACCTTGAGAGCATGAACTTTGCTTGAGCTATAATGGGTGCAGTAGTGTATAAAATTTAAACTTTTCTCTGTGGATGAATGTCAACAGTGGTTTGCTCTTTTCACAAATGATCAAGTAAGTACAATGTTGAATATATAGAAAACCTTTAAAAACTACCCCTTTTTCTCCCCCCAGAATATCCATCAAGCACATCCACAGTGATGACAGTTTTCCACTTGCCTGTATTTCTATAGTATTGTGATACTTAGAGGAGGCCTTTCTGACTGAGTTCACACAGTTGCATCTGAGTTGCAAGGAGTTAGGTCACCCAGACTCTCTTTGGGAAGCTTTTTTTTGAGGTTTTCCAGCACAGTTATCCTTCAAAAACACAGTTCCACAAAGCAGAACAAATTGAGGAAAAAGAATATCACCTAGGAAAATTTAATTTTGAAGGACCAACTTGTAAAAAACAATGCTGTCCTGGTTTGGGACAAATTTGGGAGAAAACCCCTGTAAAAGATCCCTCTAAGGAAGCAAACCCAAGTGGCCCCTCCCTCCAACCGATCTGGTAAAAAAAACCTCTTTGGAGAAAAGTGGAAAAAACTATTTTACTAAACAAATGAAGTGCATACAAGTATAAAGAATGAATAATATGAAACAATAAAACCTCTCCTTCTGGAGTGAGATGGCAAATTGAGAAAGTCCTTGCCGTGGGTGTAGCTCGGCTCTCTCTCAGTCTCTCCTCAGTCCCAGTCCCTCCGGCGCTGCTGGAAAATGCCGAGGTCCAGGCGCCGGTGGGCCGCAGGTGCAGCCCCCAGTGCTCCCCTGGGTTTTCTGTCCAGAGCAGGTTTAAACAGTTCCAAGAAAAAGGGAAAAAAAAACAGTCCTGGGAACTTCTCTGCCCTAGCTAGCTGAAACTAACTAAAAGCAAAACAAGATCTCTGTCCTGCAGTCTCTCCAAGTCTCCGCCGAACACCCTGTCCGCAGAAGGATGTGGAGGAGTCAGGTAGTTTTCTCAAAACAAACTCCGCGCTTCTCCTTGCTCTTAGAACCAGCCTTAAAGGCACAGAACTCAATATACAGCACAAACAGAACAGACGATTGGGGATACAGGCATCATAAAGTTACCCTAGGACACATGCCAAACTGTATAAGATTTGATAAATCTTCTAAACAAACATGGTTTTAGGTCTTCTCTTTTTTCCTCTTGGACAGCCAATCTTTGCCTACAGATACGGGGCCTCAATGGAGATGTAAGACAGCCTGTGTGTGCTGCCTTCTTGGATTTGAGGTGCATCATCTTGCTGGGACTATCCTGGGGGAGCAAGATGCTGGGAGCCAGGGAAGCAGAGGAAGAAGGGATGAAGGGGGAATGGGGGATTGTGAATTTTCCCATAGAGGTGTGAGCCAAAAACTCTGGGCATTTCATCAATCTCATGAGAGAATAGCAGCACTGCAACAGAGGCTGCCTCCAGTGAGATATTAAGTCAGCTTTGTCAAAGCTGGATTGAATTTATCCAGATAACCAACATTTCCAGTCGGTGGAGCCAGCTCCACATCTCCCAGAGCTGTGGGGCTTGCAAATGACAGCCAGAAAGGCTTGTATCCTGCTCTCTTTGGAACTCATCTTCTGTCTAAATTTGAGATTACCATTTTTGGTAACAAAGAAAGAGATTGAGGCTTTTTCAGCTAGATTTTTTTTTATTATTTATTTATTTATTTATTTTTTTAAGCAAACAAAAAGGCATTTTGAGAGTTTCCCTCTTTGACTGCTTCTTTTGTATGGGAATCCTTCACTCCCTCTCTGGACCAAAACACGTGATTTCCAAGCTGTTGGGACTCAGTGCATAGGGAGCAAAGGTAGAAGGGGCAGAGGCTACACAGTGAGACCGGACCTCTGAGCACTAGGATGGCAGAAGGATGTGGGCTGGTACATTACTGGCCAGATTTGAAACACCTGCTGTTATCTCTCTCACCTCCTATGTTCTTTCAAGGACATATTTTGTCAAGGTTCCTTACTTAATGCTTCTCATTGCGCTCCCATCTTCCTGTAAATATATTCATGAGAGCAAGTTTCTACCCTGAACTAAAGCAGGCTACAAAGTAATGCAAGATGATGCACCTAAAAGCTTTACACAGAATCATACCAGGGTAAAATTCTAGGGCACATTTGGTTTTGCTAAAATATTGATTTTATGTTTATTTTCCAGTATGAGCAGCAAAGTCCCTATTTTTCATTCTTTTTGATCTGTGGCCTGGAAACATTTTATGAATATATATACGTAAATATATTATTTAAAATTAAGAGCAAATAATTACATTATTAGCAGCAACATTAAAATTCCATTCAGCAAAAATCTAGAATTTAATTTACTATATGCTTCATGATTCTAAACACAAAGTTTTCATTTATTTTTTCTTTAAAAAGAAAGAATAGCCAGTGGGAGAAAAATAGGTATTTGGAGCCAAATTTATCTATCCCCTGCACATATGAATTTTGCAAAAGAGAAAGGCATAGTCAGGTACTCTAAAAGATTGAGGACTATTCCATGAACAGCTATCTAGAAAGATATTCATGTGGGTAAAGAGTTTTGAAACAATTTAAACTCTCACCATTTCACAAGCAAAAAAAAAAATCTATCAGCACTAAGTGCACATTAAATGCAATTCAAATGTTAGTTTAGCTAAAAGAATACAGCTGGCTCTAATTAATGCTGTTATATAGGGAGGCTTGATCTCCTTCTGTAGAAAGAGATTGAACTTTTTATTTTCAGTGAAATCAGATAGGAGATGAAACTTACAGCTTCATATCCAAATGCTAAAACTGGAAACACTCTTACTAAGCCATTCAGCTGGTATCTGGATGGCAAGTTACATCTTTCTGTGGCAGAAACAGAAAATATGAAGGAAGATCGTGTTGATCAAACATTTATTTATTCATTGCAGATAAAGGACACCCTGGAAAGCAACAAACTTTGCTTTCCTTGTGGTGTTTTAAATCCTTGAAGACTGTACAAGATATATAGGTATTATCCCTTGCATGTGCTGTGTTTATTGGCATTGTTAAAACATTTGAAATTGAGGGAAGGTGGTGACATAAGACAGAATAATGTTAGAAAGATAAATTGTTAATTTCAACAGCTGTTTTGCAACTAACTAAATGTGAGCTAAGACTTAGATTTCTTCAAGCAGAAGTTCATGGAGGAAAACTTTGGACCTTTTAAGTACATAATCTCTTTATTGATATTTTCACCTCCAACACAGTTGTGACAATTTTACTGACAAAACATAGTGTCTGAAAAGAGAAGTACTGCCATAGAACAAAACCATGTTGCTGTAGTGAAAGTAATTTAAAATCTTCATTAACGTACATTGAGAATCTCAATGTTTCGGTGAAAAATGTAGAATAAAATTGAAAATATTTACTATCTAAATTTTCATTCTAGACCCACAAAACAAAGACTGATAAGATGGGTGCCAAAGAAATGTGAAGACACTGATTCTAGTGAAAGATGCGTGATCTCATTGAAGTGAGTGGTAACATAAACTGATTGAGGCAATTCTTGTTCCGCAGCAAGCAGGAGGATGTGGGAGAGGAGGGAAGTTTGAAGCCCCAGGCTGAGCAGAGGAAAGGTCTGAAGAGTCCAACATAGCCTCTACAGGGGAGCTGGGGATGGAATAGTGGAGAGAAGAGAGCAGAGGCAGTTCCACTAAGGAACAGCCTCAGCACCACAAGCACTAAGATTCTCCTTCAATAACAGGTAAGCTGTCACCAAACTTTGCTTCCCCAACCCATAAAACAATTCACCATCACTGCTCATTTACAGCTAATGCACAGTTAGTTTGATGTATCCTGAAACTGGGTCAGCAATAAAGATACATCTGGCAACAGAGCATGTGTCTCTCTGTTTGATGTCTCATGGTTGCCAGGATATCTGTCTGCCCCGCTGTACAGAATCTGAGACCAGGTCCTTAAAAAAAAATAATTCCTGGGATCAGAAGTGTCCTGGGATCTTTGTGTCCTCTGTCCAACACCCAGGGGATGTGCAAAGCAAGGAGAACCTGCAGCTTTTGAGATATGAGACAAATGTGAGAAAGGAGAGGAGAGGAGAGGAGAGGAGAGGAGAGGAGAGGAGAGGAGAGGAGAGGAGAGGAGAGGAGAGGAGAGGAGAGGAGAGGAGAGGAGAGGAGAGGAGAGGAGAGGAGAGGAGAGGAGAGGAGAGGAGAGGAGAGGAGAGGAGAGGAGAGGAGAGGAGAGGAGAGTGGTGATATCTAAACACTACAAAGGACTGATGCCTCAAGTATCTACCCAAGTGAAAAGAAACTGATAAAAATCTCAGCCAACTGCTTTGTAGAGCACTTCAAGCCCCATGAAGCAGGCTGAGGTTCTCCCAACTCCCAGAAGTGTTAGAAAGTTAGAAAATGTTTCAGACATGTGCGTTCGTATGTTACTTTGAAAATGGTAAGCAGTATCCAGGAAATTCATCCCTGTGTTTGTTATTCAACTCTGTGGGATTGCTGCTGTGCTGAAAAAGAGCAAGGTCTCTGGCTTTGTTGATCAGATCCATCTATGAACAACAGTACAGGTGCAGGCACAATGTTTTTATCAGTGTCGCAATGACTTGCCAGAGAAAACTAGCATGAGGAAAACCCCAGCAGCTTTAAGCTAAAAACCTGTCATGTTTTCAACAAATCTTACCCTTGAGAAATGTCTTCCCTGAAAAAAAAGAAGAAATTTCATTAGATTTCAGGATTTTTATTCCGATAGCTGTTTTTCAGCTCTTCAAGGAGTCCTGCAGGACAGATGAAACTGAAAGTGTGCTCTGGTTGGAAAAGCCCCTGAGAGCACACTGTCAGCCCAATTAAGCTGTGTGAGAAATTTCGAAGCTTGGGCAGTGGATGAAGTTAAGTGACAAAAAACCTGAAGTGACTTGTCCTATACAAAGCTCTGTGAATAGAAGGAATGATGTTCACTCACCCAGACAGGGAAAAATGGATGTGAAAAATGAGATCTCCAGGGTGGCCCTTAATGACATTCTGTGCTGGGGAAGATGGGTGCACAGGTAGGTGGGAAACACGTGGAAATTGAATTTCAATGGGTAAAGGAGTCTGAAATGAACTTCTGTGACTTCTGAGTTTTGTAATTGCAAAAAAGTGTCCATACTGAAGAAAAATGTAATGAATTGTCTGCTCTCAGATTAAACAATTCAGCATATTAACCTGTTATCAGATTAAACAGTTCCATGCAAACGCATAGTTGACATATTGGAAATGTAACAGTGTAATACCTCACATAGTGACTTATCTGCTTTACATGCAGAATGTAAATAACAGATAGTAGTTTGGATTTGGCATACTGCTATGAATTCTTGCTTTGATTTCTACTGCTATGAATAAAGCAAAAGACTCTAGAGACACATCGTGGCGGATGTTCCTCCTGGGAATACCTCATTAACAGTTTCTCTGCTTGATACATCAGAAAAAAAATTGAGAACCTTTTGTTTTCATTATTTCTTCATATGCAAATAAATATTAGATTGAGGTCCTTTATTCCCATCTGATTACATCATTGTCTTGTATCAGGTCTATAAAGTGTATATTTTCATTGGAAAATTGCACCTGTAAAATAAATTGTTCCTCCTCCAAAGGTGCAGGGCGTCTTCAAAAAGTTCACAGTGTCATTGCTGACAGCTGAGTTCATCAGTGCCTTTCAGCCACTGACAAGAAGCAATATTCTGCTCTCAGGTACAGCTCACTGAGAGATGGATTTATTTTGAGGGAATTTTTCTTGTGTTCTCTGCTGCTCAGTGGGGTGGTTTGACCAGCTGCAGGCTGGTCTGCACATGTGGGTACGCACTGCCCTGCTGAAGGGTGCCTGATTCTGCAGAGCGCTTAGTGCCTCAAACCACACAGCAGCAGGTGGGGTAGTTTGGCTCATGATGTTTGACCTGAGGACAGCCTGGCCTCTGGACCTGCCAGGGCTCCCAAGGCCCTGCACCACTCTCTGCTGTCCTGCTCAGGCTCCTTTAGGAAGCAGTTGCTCTAATGCAGAAAGCTGAAAGTTAATCATCAGAAGGTGTTTGATAAGGGTATTTTCACTTCTCTAAGTCATACATGTCCCTCAGCAGCATCTTGTTGGACTGAGGCAAGAGGGCATGAACAGAGTTAACTTCTCCGCTGGTTGCCTGTGCTGTACACCTGGGGAGACACAACTGAACTAAGGAAAGTCCTCAAGTAAACCTCTCTGAAATACTGCTTGAAGAGTTCCTTGCATCTTCTCTCACCCTTTCCTAGCCACAGGATTTAATTTAATGCTGTGGGATTTAATTTTTCTCACGCAGTTTTGAGATGGTGATATCTTAGCTCAAATGCTTTTTCTTTCCTTTCAGTGAATTTCAGCATTTCAATAGTCAATTCATAATGTCTTTCATATTGGTCAAATCAGTTCTCTATATCTTTTGCAGATAATTTCAAACTCTCCCTTGAAAGAAAAGCATTCTCTTCACTTCTTATGAATGAAATTACCCTCTGTGCAACCTGATTCCATCCTTCTGCTCTGGGTCAGAACTTTGCTGGAGCTATTTTTTCCAGATTGCATTTCTGATTCCTTCTGTCTGGGCCACTTATGAGACACGACCTGATACTTCCCAGCAATCTGTGGGAAAAACAGAGATAAAAAAATACATTCCTAGTATGTTATGTTACAAACTAATTTTTAAACCTGAAGATTATGACTTTCACAGGTTGTGTGACTAAAGTCATCAGAATTCTTGTCATAATAACACAGAATCTTATGATCTCTTTTGGGATGGCACTCATCTCTCCAGCATTTATTATCTTATTTTAGATTTTTCTAGAAAATATAGCATATTTAAGCAAATACAGAAACCACTGTGGACTTTAACACAGAAAAATTTCCTTTTCCTTTCCTTTCCTTTTCCTTTTCCTTTTCCTTTTCCTTTTCCTTTTCCTTTTCCTTTTCCTTTTCCTTTTCCTTTTCCTTTTCCTTTTCCTTTTCCTTTTCCTTTTCCTTTTCCTTTTCCTTTTCCTCTGTTTTCCTCTTCCTCTCTGTTTTTTTTTTTTTTTTTTTTTTTAATATATATTTTCATCCTTTTATGAAATAGATACTCCAATAAATTTTGCTTGTGCATCTCATCTTAAGTTTCTCATTCTAAATTGCAAATGACTGGCCAACAGCCTGGCAACTCATTGGAACTGAGGGATTCAAACAGACATTAGACTCATAAAAGCCATACCTCAGTAGAGAAAAAATCTTTTCATCACAGTGATTGTCCTGGAGGAGGCACAAGAAGCAAACAGTAAATAATCTCTTCATAAAACAGAGCCTTCATTTAAAATCAATTAGATAGTATAATCTCTATTACTTATATACTTTCAGTGACTTCATTAAACAATTAAATGGGAAAAAGAACTCCCCCTCGTCTTTCCTTTCCTCTTAATTTTAGACTAAGCAAATTAGACGTAATATGTATCAATATGATTACCTTAACTAGAAGTAATTTTCTTCTGTGCTTTGTATATAAGCTGTCACTGTTTTTCCAACAAGAAAGACTTTTCCTCTAGGCACTATTGATTTTGCTATGCACACATGCACAGGTACAGACTGTACAGAATATTTTTGAGTTATTATTTAGTTGACTTAGTGATTCTGGTAAGCCTGGTATATCTAAGACAGTAGGAGAACAGCTTGTCTGTATTTTGCCTGTAGTCTGTTGTGATGAGGAAGACACTGCTATATTATCTCTTGCAGGGGACTTATATTTTACCAACTGACAGCAAAGAAAATCTGTTCAAAGAATCATAAAATTGCTTTGGTTTAAAAGACATGGATCCACAAAAGAAAAAAAAGATATTAGGATCCCAGGAAGTGTGTTGAAAGAGGAGAGAAAGAAAACAAAACAAAACAAAACCCAAACCAAAGAGTAGTGTAGTGTAGGTTACAAACAAGTTTTCCTCAGAAACTGTTCACTCAAACCCATGCTTTATTTTATTTAATTGTAATTTACCAAAGGCTTTTGGGCTTGACATGCAGTATATCCACTGCTGTCCTCCTGGGCAAGGAGAATTGCACAAACCTCTCTGAGGTCAGCTCTGAGAGGTTGACCCAGGAGATCCCCTTCCCAACCTTCTCTTTAATACTCTTTAAATTACATGTGATTTTATGAATAAGATTTTCCTAAGCAGAATTCACTTATTTCTGCACCCTTTTCAGCAATTTTGTTGCATAATCTGTGCAGGACTGCTCATTGTTTGTAAAATACAGAAGGTTTCTGCTGAACACCAAATCTGTTTGCACAAAGGCATATGGTTATAGCTGGTTCCCCTTGCCACAATTTTTATTTGTAATTCTAAGACTCTATGAAAGCCCACTTGCCCCTGGCTGAGGTAGCTACTGGCAAACTGGCAAGGTGCAGGAGGGCAAGCAGCCACCACAAATCATTGTGCTTTTACCACATTGTGCTTAGAGAAAAAGCTGAGAGTATACACACAGCAAAAATTCCAGGAAAACCAGGAACAGAGTATGCATACCCACCCTGGTGTTTCAAATATAACATGAATATTTTGCTGATAAAATATAAACTCGGTTACTAAAAGGGCTTAACAATTGCTTATGCCTACTGAATTATTCAGGTATTAACTGTAGGACTGGGGATTATAGAAAGGATGTACTTAATCATAGAATAGATAATGGTTTGGGTTGGAAAAGAACTTAAAGGTCATCTAGATCCAACCTCCCTGCCATGGGCAGGAATGCCGCTAGATCAGACCAGACTAAATCCTTAATGTTCATCACAGACTTCCCTGATACTGGAAGAAATGCCGGTGTTTGGGGCAGAGCAGAGAAGCACCTAGGTCAGTAGTTTGTTCCTGGAAGTTGAATATTCTGAGTGTGGGAGACAAATGGGTTTTGTGTTCTTTTACAAGATTACAGATTAGATACAGGCAGGTGTGACATTAGCTACAGCATGCCATGACACCAGGGAACATCTGGAAATTGGGCAAATTGTCTGGAGATGAGAATTTATCTGTAAGAAATACAAGCATCATACTTACTCTTAAACAGTATTCTGAGAAGAATGCTATTATCCTGCTGGGCTGCCTTCAAAAGGAGGGCCACTAAACAGAAAAAGAGAAAATTTACTTTTTTTAATATAGAGTCAAGATCAGTCTCCAAGCAGATGCCTTTCAAGTATGTAGCAGGCATTTTTTCCTCATGTAATAAAGTGGTTTCTGTATTTGTTTTCAACAAGAAGCTTCTGTGCACAAGCTTTTTTTGAATCAATATTAAAAAAACAACAAAAAAAAAAAACCAAAAAAACCAAAACCTCCCAAAACCCAGCCCTCAACTCTAAAGCTATCTACTTAAATTTCTATTCAGATACTTCTGTAAGGTTTAACCTTTAATAACTTAGCCTCCTCCAATTCGGCAACTTTTGAACTATCCAATATCAATAAATAAATTACCTTTGGTCTGGGAGTTTTTAATGAGTGCTTTATGGAAGATGTATGAGGCACTGAAAAAAGGAAGGAAACTTGTAAATATATTTTGTATTGCATCCGGAATGAGACAACTTATTATCTTTTTGCCATTTCCAGTCAAACAAAGAGTACTTCTGAATATAAAATCAGCAGAAAAACCGCAATTTGAAAACTGTGGGACTCCCTACCCCTTAAGGGTGGGATACCACATAGATGAGTTTTATAGCTACAGGGAAGTGGAGAAGGAATGAAAGTTTTTGTGCCTTCTCATAGGCATGTATAGCATGAAAAACTTTTCTATAATGCTTGGTCAGTGGTATATATGGACATGAAATCCTGTTTTCAGAGGCCATCATGATACATTTGCAAATGCAGAAGTGCATGTCTTGTGTGGTGGTTGAAGCTTTTGTAGATGTGAATATCACGAGCTTTGCCTTTAGGCAAAAACACTTAAATAGATTTGGCATTAAAAAATGACATTGTATTCTTTCCCCATGACCTGAATCTGGTATGAATAATCCTTTTAAACAATTTCATAAATGGAATTTAAATGCAAAACCATTGCAGCATTCATTAGGAGCAATTAAAAAAGCCTTTAGCACATTTATGGCTGTAGTTCACTGGGCTGGTACAGCTCTGCACTACATCAGCATTACAACACTGGCTATTCCCCTCCCTGCAGTTCCGCCAACAATATGCTGGCACAGGAGGGCAGAGGCACAGTCTGCCTCTTCAGAGCATAGATGGGTAGAGCTCTAGGGTTATTTTCAAAAGTGTTTTAGACCCCCCAGTCTTTATTCTAATTCAAAGCTCTCTCTTCAACATAGCTAACTGATTCAAATGGGAGTGAATGTTATCTAGGATGTATTAAGTAGGTGCGTCCAGGCACATAACCTTAACTCCGCTGCCACACTTCATTATACATTTTAACCAGAGCATTTCTTTTAGCTCTCACAATGATGCCATTTAAAGTTTTTTCTGTTCTGTCTTGCAGTTTAATTCCCCTAACTCACAGCCATTTTACTCATTTTCTACTGTGTGCAACTTTGCTATAATACATAGACAGAAATGCAAAAATAGTGGAGTGATAAATCATGTCTGTCATGCACTAAATATCTTACTTTGGGAAATCCATGAATGCCCCGAGCAGTGTGAATTCCATGGCTTTACTCTTTAATGTCCAGTGTATTAACACACTGGTATGTAAATCACATCTCATATTAATCACCATTTATTTTACCCCAGGAACATAAATAAGCATTAAACTTAATTCTGTACACAAGACTTCATTTTGTGTAGAATTTTCTCTGCTCTTAACTCTTGAGCAACTTCTCAGCTTGGATTTTTAAAAAGTAGAAAGCCTTTTTATTCTATGCTGGCAAATACAGCTCAGCACTGCTGCAGCAGAAAGGTTTTCATCAGGTTGGATTTCCCATCTCAGTTCTTGAAAGCAGACCACCTCCTTCTTTAAAGCCCCAGAGCCTCCGTTCTGACTTCCATGTTTGCGCTTTGAACAAACAAACAAACAAACAAGCCCAACGCTGGAGCCATGCATTAAAATAAGCACACCCAGCAGGTTTCTCATTGAGGAGAACAAAGGAAGCTTGACCTTTGCAGCTGGATATGAAAATATTTTGACGAGAGAAAATTATAGTTTCAATTGTGACTATTCAAAACTCTTGACAGAGGTCTTAATAAAGATAAGGAGAAAATAAAATATTTTATAGTTATAGTTGAATACTGAATTTTCCTGAAGGCTACAGCTGCGATCTGAATAGGCTGGAAAAGCAATATTTCACTTTCAATATGAATAAGTTTCACCTGCAGAAAGGTCTTCATCTGCCACTTCAGATAGCAGAGGAATTTAAAATTGGTAACAGAGCTTAGTCACACCTTTATTGTCTGCAGATATTTTTCCAAATAAGTGGGCTTTGTTATTTTTTAATCCTTTTGTTTTGCTCAGATGCTGATAAAGACCACCTTATAATGAAATCAGGACATGTAAAGGAATTACTTTTTTTTACTTAGGGGAAAAAAAGTTTCTCCAAATGTCACCAAGACAAAAAACAAAACAAAACAAAACAAAACAAAACAAAACAAAACAAACAAAAAAAAGCACCTAAACAAAGAAGCTTATGATTCTGAAAACTGGTTTTGCTTCCTTAAGCATGACTGCTTAAGAGTGGTGGGGAGTTTTTTACACTGCCCTTTTGGGGTAAATTTCTCTTCAGCTAGAATATGATTAATTGCTGAAAGGAAAGAAAAAAACGGTTTCAGTTTGATTAAAATGGTGTTGAGCGTATTTATGGTCTTATTCTGAAAACCAGGAAACTTAACAAAGACATTTTCTGTGACTTTAGTGATTTGTTATCTGAAAGCCTTTTTTCTAGAACAGCTAGAGAAACAAGTGTTTCACCTTCCCTCCTGAGGCCTTTCACTTTACAAACATTTCTCTTTAATGCACAGATTCATCAGGATTTTCAAATGAAAATAAGTACAGAGGATTGCACTGCTTAATGGGCCAGGAAAACACCCTCTCTCAATTCTGTGAAGTGACATTTGCCATCATAAAGTGGCCTCTGCAGAGCCTGCAGTCAGATTTTGTTGTCTTTGCAGGGTATCAGTGGGGAATAAGTTGTCCTGGGACTGGTGAATGTCACACATGTGACTTGCCTACCTAATAAGCTCTTTGCAGCCTACTCCCTGGGGTAGTTCTCCTTGCTGGGCTGTGAATTGGCTATTCTACAGCTTAAGCTGTTGCTAAAACGAATGCAGTCTGAGGGACAGTGCAGCTGCCTCTCCACCATGAGCAGTCCCAGACAAGGCTTTCCAAGCAGATACTGGAGGCACTGGATATAATAGAACAGAACAGAATAGTTTCAGTTTTTCAGTTGGAAGGGTCCTGCAACAATCTCCTAGCCTGAATGTGGTCAATGGCACCTTATTATCTCAAAGTCTTGGAAATGCCAGAGATGTCACAGTGTGTGCAGAGACTCAGCACACCACCAAAGCAGTAATATTGAAAGAAAATCAAGCCTAGTTTGGTCCCTTAAACAAATGTATAACTCCCAGTGAAAAAAAAAAAAAAAATTACTCTTTTAAGTAGTAGGAAAGAAATTTTATGCTTTACTAGTGGTTCTTTGTCTGCTTACATCTCATTTTTGCAACATAGAGCATTACTAATTAACATATTCATGTGTTATTAAAATTTGAAAAAAAGATGCACTTGTATATGGAAAGCACTTCTAGGCAATTTAAGCTGAGTACACAGCTGTGTATTCAGCTAAAATGGCACAGAATGGGCTTAAAATTCTGACCCTTTTTTTCATTCATCTTTCCTGATCTCTACTGATGCTTGTCCTCATTTCTAAGTTTCCATGTAGACGTAAAACTTTGAGCTTAATGCTACGGTTGTGTAATTTGACAGACTTCAAGACCAACTTCCAAAGCCTTTTGCTCAAATCATTTAAGCTACTGGTAAACCCTTCTATTTTGAATACCTAGGAATGAACAACTTTGTAATCAGACATAAGTCATGCACGTTTTCTTGCTAACTGTTCTTTTGCGTCTGTAGGGAAGATTGTTATTTTTATGAGAAGTTAAATGTTAGTTAGGGAGTGCATCAGCATAACTTGATTTGCCACGTGGGTGTAATAAAAGCAGTACAAAGGCCAAAAAATGTTCATTTTATGTACACATTAAAAGTTAACCTGCAGCCTTTTCCACTTTGCTAAAAGTCCAGCAAATACAGTACATAACTTTGTGCCCTGAGCTTTTAGATGAAAATAATTTAATATTTATTAGTTGTTTTTTCATGGTAGAGTTACCACTAATCACAGCTGAATGCACTCTTTAGGCCAGCTAATCGTCTGATTTGTTCCTTTATCAAGAAAACTAGGTGAATATTTATTTTTAAGTCCTTTTTGGTAGTCAAGGAGTCTGAGGAGTGAGAGGAAAATTGGTTGGTTTAGAGTGTTTGGATGAAGGGAGTAGCAGTGTTTAATCAGGGCCAGATTTATGAAGGGGATGCCAGTGTAAAGATTCCTGTTGGAAATGATCCATGAGTAATACCATGGTTTGACCCCAGTTAAGTCCACAAGACATGTCTCATCTAGATGGAAATTAGAAAAATTGAGGTAGCTACATTAAAGACGGAATAAAGCTGATCTGTGGACACTTGTGGATCTGCTCCCTAACTCTTAAAACTGCCTATCAGATTATTTTTTTCTTAAGGTTATTCAAGTATTCACACATTTCTTCCATGGTTTCATGTCAGTAAAAATCTATGCTTTAAAAACAGAAAATCTCTCTCCTGCATGGATAGTTTGTGTTTGCAAATTTCATGATGCCCTTCAATGTCTCATCATGAAATCCAGGAAGGAGACATACTTGGTTTAAATATTTGTTTTTCAGGAATTCAGTCTTAATCCCACCAAGATACTAAAAACAAAACAAAACAAACAAGCAAAAAAAACCCAAAACAGGTACAAGGAAAAGATAAACCACTATTCAGGTGTTCCTAATGCATGTGAAATAATTGGCTCTTTCCTGCTTTTCCTTAGTTCTCTGGGATTTTAATTTTGTTTTGGCACATTGCTTGTTATAATAACCTATAGACTGCTACCCTTAGAGGGTGTTCTCATCTACGTTTGAGGGCTTGCTATAATACTTATTACTTTAAGTTTTCTCTGTACTGATTGCCATGTACACTTTTTTCCAAAGTTATAAAATGACTTATTGTCAAACTTGACAATTATAAGCTATTTATCTTCTGTTTCATGCTGGATTTAGAAAGTTTTTCATGTTTTTTGTTGTTGTTGTTGTTGGTTTTTTTTCCTCTTGCTTATTTGTATCAAATTATGTTTTCTTCAAAATTTTCTGTTCAAATTTGGTAAATAGATAATGAAAGAGCTTTTTTCTTTAAAGGTGTAATCCTTGAGAAATTCAAGCCAGTACTTTGCAGTTGAATTTCTTTCTTTGCTGATTTTACTTTGTGGTTATAACTAGCAAAGGGAATTCTGGTTGCATTAATACGTCTCTTACAAAACCTAATTAAGGCATCACTAAGGAAGCAGAAGTATTTCCATTTGATTTCAGAGGTTGAGGCCCCAGAAATGTTGCTAAACCCACGAGGAATCAGCAGTGTGAAAGAGAATTGGTAAATGAGCAAGAATGTGGAAGTGTATGCTTTTAAAAAAAATTATTTGCTTTTTTCTTGCTCCAGCTGCTGTTTTCTGACTCAGCTTTCTTTAAACAAACAAAACAAGACAAAAAAGGAAAGTAAATGCATTAAATCTGCTGAAAATTTCAGATTCAATTATCTACACAATGCCCCTATTTTCTTATCAAGAGCATGTAATTCTCAGAATGAACACTGGGCAACTTGCAACATCTGTACTTGTAATTTACTTGATATGAAAGCAAAAGGCCTTAAGAAGGCAGGCATATGTGGAATAGTGCAAGGTCCACTGGTGCCATTTTTTTATTAAATGGAACACTATAACTGGATACTCTGATTCATATTCTTCATATGTTTACAAATATATAAAAGCATACGGGAGAACAGAGGAATCCTTGTCTGTGGCCTACATGATTAAACACAGTCAGCTATTTTCTAACACTTGATATTTACCTTTTAAGAGCAGATTTTATTATATTATTTTTCATTTTATAAGATTTTGCTTGTGGAGGTTGACAGGAGCATCACAGGTTTCATTAGAGCAAAATGACAGCTAGGAAAAGAATATGGAGATCATTCTTCTGAGAACCTATAGTGACTTGTAGGAGTCTCTGAGGAAGAGAATGAGTCCGTTATTTCTCTCTTCTTGCACTGTATGTCATATCTCCTGCACTCACTTAATAGATAATGAACAGAAAAATGAAATTAGGTACATAAATACAGAAACATTTCCCCAGCATATAGCTTCTATTAAAAAATAACATATCTATATATATAAATATATATATATACACCTGCATAATCTATATGCAATCTATACACACACACACATATTTGAAGGAGAATTTATTAAGAGATTTCTACAGTTCCCCTCTGAATAAGGTATTCTGGCACTCTCACTGGCAAACTCAGCTTTGCCACCTCTGCCACTTAGAAGCTCTCTTATGAAGATGCTTCATTTTGTGCTTATTTTTCTATTAAGGGGTCACCCCTCCAGTTTTATGCAACAATACCTTCCTGGCTATTTTATGAAACAAATGCAGAAATGTATGCAGAAAATTAGGTGGCTAAATTTCAAAACAGTTTGACTGAGGAATTCTTTTCTGCTTGGAAAAAGAGGAGAAGGAGAGGAGGATTGTCACCTTTCTCAGAGACATCTGGCCACCAGCAGAGTAGATCAGGATTTACCATGTCACCATCTTGACCTGGCTCTGTGTCTGCAAAGAAGATGATGTGTGATGCCTCTGTTCTACCTCTTTCTTCATTAATTGTTAGAGATTTAATGAGTGTCTTTATATTCTATGATAAGGCCTTCCTAGTCTGCAAATTCTATTTGAAAGTGAAATAATACCAGAGAGCCTTTACGAAGTATGCTATATTTTTCAAGGTGTATCCAATGTATTTCAAGATACTAAAATCCTCTTTGATATAGGTTTGCATCAAATGTTGATCCAAAAGTTATTAGTTCTGATTGTTTTGTTTCCATACTCCAATTAGGTCAGGAGCAGTGTCACTTTTCATTTCACTAGTCTGGATACTTGCTTTTGATTCAAAAACGAAAATGAATTTAAGAAAAATACCAGGGGAAAAGAAGGATCAGTCTGGTGTTAAACTGGAACCTTCTAGAAGACACATTAAAATCAAGAGAAAACTTCTTGTTGATTTCTCTACACAGATGGAAAGTTTTCTAGCAATTTAAGTAGTAGTAATAATAATAAGGTAATTCAGAAAATCTTTCAATATGGGATGCTAATTGTGTCTGATACATTATGGTTTTGAAAACATTAAGTTCATTTGCAGCAAACAATTTAGACATTATTTTCTTGAATAAATTTTCTTTTGTGTTTGTTCTTAAGACTTTTTTAATGAAAGCATATTGTGGAGGTAGATGTGGAGGAAGATGCGATGGACTGGAAAAGCACCTAATTGTCAGATTTTAAAGTATTTACCACAGGAGGTAGGAAACTGCACCCTGATATATCAGGAAGAATAGGTACCAAGGAACACGTTTCAGGTAATGGATGCTTGCTATACAATTAAAACTGTGCATGCTGTGACTATATAAAGAATAGAATCTGTGCCTGAGCTGAACTCAAGGTGATGTGAGCTCTCTGTCAGAAACAAGGAGTGAAACACTCTGCTTCTTCCTTCAAGTTTGTGTCTTCTCTGGAAGCTCATCCTGCGCTATGGCAAGATTGCCTCTCATTGACAGCAGCAAAACTCTAGAAACAGATACTAAAAATTAATTGAAAATCCCACCAAACTCAAAAGTGTCTTGTATCTCCTCTGCAATATCTACTCTTAACCAGTCTTTATAATCCGGCATCGGATTCTGCCTTTTCAAATGTCTTCAAAGGAAAATAAAGAAGATGAATGATTGCTTTAATCCTTGGTTTTGATTCTGCTCCCTGCAGTGACTTCCCTGGGGAGGTTAGCTGCATGGATGGAGAAGTGATGCTTTCAATGGAGGTTATTGTGAAAGTAAATTAAATCCCTAACTGTGCTTTCAGTCTTTTTACTGTGCTGTTCACATCTATCCCATGATTAACATCCTTCATCCCTAAACATAAATGTGGAAACATAACTTCTGTCCTTAGGCAATTATACAGAATATAGTTAATCTAGCAAATTCTCAAGGAAGTGTCCACTCTGGTTAGGCAGAAATGTCACTAAGGAGAATTTCCAATGGCCACACGATCATTGGGTTTGCTAGATATTAATGTGCACTAAGAAGAAATTTTCCATTACCAAAAATCCAACCAAAGTACAATTGTAATGTCTGAATGTTTTACAGCTGAATATTTCCCTAATTGTTTTATCCTGGGAAGGAAATCCATTTAAAAATGCAATGCTAATTTGTGAAACAACCCTGTGTATTCCATTGGTGTTTGTCCAGCCTTTTTAAGAAGAGTACGGAGTAGGAGGACAAGTAACTTCAGAAAGCTCATGGAGGTCCAGGACAGAAGGCCACACAGCCAGCTTAACTCTGTGGGTGGCAATTTCTAGAGGAAGAAATAAGAAATGCCAGATCTACTTCTGTAGCAAGTGTCTCACAGTGGCTGCTGAGAACATGTTTGTGATAAAGCTCTCCTTGGTCTGGTACTCTTTCAACGCACTGATTAGTGCTTAGGTTTGAATATTCACTCATGTCTTTAACACTCAGGCTCCAGGGATTTGGTCACTGTCTTCCAGAAAGGCAAAAACATGAATTTTGCTCCATTGTACAGAGCAAAATAGCTCAAATACAGAATTCTGCACTCAAATAAAAGTATGTTTCAAAAGATATAAAAATATATATCTTCACATGTGTAAGTACCTAGTTTGTCACGGTGAAGAATTATCCACCAATGTAAGTGTTAAGCCTACTCTTAGCCCAGAATACCTCATAGCCTGCAAGGGAAACAAGATTTCTTCCTGCTCTACACCTGTCAAGTTTCTTGGTATCCATCCAGCAGGCAAGAAGTCCACAGTTTGATTTTCATTTCCTTTTTCCACTTTCTTTGCTCTTCTGGACGCTGTCTGTTAAGGAAGATAGAAAGTCTCTGTTTCCAACAGCCAGTGAAGCTGATCACATCCAAGCCCAGCTTTGTGCAGCCTTGAAATGGTTCTAGTCCTTTCAGGTGAAAGTGAGAGCAAAGAGAGAAAGCTCTCTTATACTCCTTCTCCATCAGTAATTCCTGCCAGGGCTGCTTCAGCTGCAGTTAGTAACCCCATCACATAATAGCTACACAGCAATTTCTTCTGATCTAATGTACATAAAGCCCTTGAGCACAGTAGTGCTGATTCCTCCCCTTTTCAGAGAAAATTATCATTGCCTATTTGCCTCTATGATCCCTATATGATTTCTGTGCTTCATTACTGATTTTACAGTTGGAGTTCCAAAGAGAAAGCCTCTTAATAAATCTTAATCTAATGAATCATTCAAGTCATCCAGCCACTTGGCTGTTGGCTGACCATTTTGCACAGTAGGATTTTATATATTAAGATATTTTGACCTTTCAATCATAAAAGGTTGCTAAGCAATGTACTACAACGTTTACCCCAGAGGAATGGGATACTGCTCTAAAATATTCCCTTAGTTTAAAATGTTCTTGTCTTTAAGAAAGAATAGCAAACAAAAACAAAACAAAACAAAACAAAACAAAACAAACAAAAAAAAAAACCACCACACCAAAATAAAACAAAAAAACAAAAAAAAAACACCTCTCTTCCTATCTGGTAACAAAAATTACATTTGATGGTCTATGATTTATTTTCGGCAAAGACTCTTTCGCCATTTTTGATCTAATACCTATAAAAGAATTATTTCCCCAGACTAGAATGTATTCGCATGTTAGGAAAAAACCTCTAACTTCTTTATCTTCCTTTCTTCTCTCTCCTTTTCTCTTAAGCATGCATTGTGGAAAACAAAATTTCTCTGATATTATATTTTATCATGCAGAACCCAAGCAACAAGACCCACCTTCTCAAATACTTAAATAACTAGTACTCAGTTATTTTTCAGATTATTAGAAATGCAATATATATTGGTGTCTGGGTTTTGAAATCCTGAAGCACCTCTGGGTATAGCTTTGTTATGCAGTGTGGTCATTAATTGTTTGGAAGAATCAGACCCAGTGGTATATTGGCATGCATTTTTCCATGTTATTCTGTGGAAATTTTTCTTCATTTTAATTATGTTGTCTTTGGTCTCTCTCATGCTCTGGATGTTGTATCCACTTAGGAACAGCAGGGACATTTCCTTTCACGCAATTATTTTCAAAGATTTAGAAGTGATGAGCAATAAAGTAGTAAAACATATACAGTTACTAACAAAAGCAAAAAAAAAAACTTATAAATAATTTATAAGAAAGAGCGCTCTACCTTGCTTGGCTGGGCGTGCTGTGGATTTTGTGGAAGCACATTGTCTTTTGGAGTACCAGCATTAGATCTCATTGCTGTCTCTACTTTTCATTTTCTTCAAACCTGAGAACTGCAAGAATGACTGCAAAATACAGCTAAGGACCCGTTTGTCACTGTCTCCACTCATAACAGCACATCCCTGTCACCTTTGTGAAGCAGCAGGAGATGATATGGTGCAGGGAGCCATGCAGCTGGGAAAGCACATTTGTTATGCTTGGCAACAGTTGCAGACAGGAGGTACAGCTGCAGTGTCTCTGGTCTTGTGAAGTTTCTTGAGGCATTTAAAACATTTTTAAAATGTAATTTTGGAATTTCTTGAAAAAAACACTTAGCTTTCCTGATCAAATGAGGGTGTAGTAAGTAAGGAAAGAGTGGTATCTGACATTTTTCCAGCAAATTTTTCTATATGGGAGGAGCTTTGTTTTCCAAAAAACCTGATTTTCTTTAACCAAAACATTTTATCCAGTTTTGGTCTGATGATGCTACTATCAAGCCTAATACTATAGGTGAGCTTGAAGTGCAACACGTATCAAGGTCACGGGAATTAACATTTGGGGTCAACTCTAAAGCTTCAGGTACCCCAGGACTTAATGCCAGTGTTCTAACAGAGAAGGAACATGCTGCCTATTAAAGTGTGGAATCCCAGATATGGTACACAGTTTACAACAGAAATATAAAATTTAGATTGATTGTCTTGTGATTATTAATTGGCTGTCCTTATCCAAATATCTGTTTCTGTACTCATCCCAAGTTTTGTTCCAGAAGATTCGACCCTGGTATTTCTTTTAACTAAGGGCATTTTCCTCCCCAGTTTTTAAACTAGTGTGTAGCTTGGAATGAAGGAGTTGATGAGGTTTATTCTTTGTAAAGAATAGATATAATTACAGCCCATGCACTCTGATTTCCTTTCCATCTCCTTTGTGGTCAGGAGGAGATGATGCTATGAAGCTGTGGAGCAGTTAATGTGCAAAATCTCTGCATATCTCAGAAGCCTCAGAGGGACAATATCCCTCATTGTATCTCCAGGCAATGCACCAGCCTTGCTATTGATTGTATCCAGAAAACACAAATTTAAAGTTAAAAAAGAAAAATGGAAAGATGGCCAGAAAAACAAATACTTTCCCGATCCACGTTTTTTTTAGAGTAAGTTGAGAATCACTTTCTTTTCTGTTTCATCAGTAAAAATCTACTCCCCCAGTGAATCCTTATCCTCCCGAAAACCAGAGTTGCTTGGTTTTATTTATGTGACTGAGAAAAAAAGCTGGACCTCTCTGACTGGAGGATGCTTTATATTTCAGTGGAGTTGTTGATTCCCTTGGGGACAGGGCAGTTGATTGGCTGAATTAAATTTACAGAGGGAAAGAGAATCTTAAAATTGATTGTGACCTAGACCTGTAATAGATTTTGATCTCTGCTGTTTCCTTGTCTATTTGCACAAGTCTGAAAGTTAAAAGTACAGATGCAGTTCACAATATTGCCTATTTTCAAACCTGTAGTGAAATAAATTAATCTTGTTTTTCCTTTCATGCATTTTGAAATATTGTTTATTTTTTATGGATTAGAATATATGGTTTACCTGTCTTGTTTGAATGGCTTTCTGTAGTTCTAGAGTTTTAACTAGATAATTAGAATTAAAATTAATTCTTTCCGAGAGTCCTACAGCTTGATTTCTCAAGGATCATACCTGGTAACTATTTCTCTGTGTGTGGACCTGACATGGACAGAAAAAACCCCACCAAATAACAAACAAAACAAAACAAACCAACCAAACAAACAAACAAAAAACCAAAACACACACAAAACAAACAAACAAACAAACAAAAACCACTCCAAAAAAACCAAAAGCAAAGCAAAACAAAACAAAGAAAAAACCATGACAAACAAAAATTTTTGAAACTACTAAATTTGATATAGTAGTGAGATCTTAAACCTGCTCATGAGTTTATGGAAATCTCTGTCTAAGGAAATGCACAAAGTGGAAGCTACATCTGTGGGAAGTCTCTCCTATTACCCTAAACATTGGTGTTATTGTAAAAATAACAACAAACACCAGGACATCCCAATGGGATCTGTAATTTTTTTCTTTTCATGGAGCTTTGAATTTCTCTCTTAGACTTGCTTACTGAATATGTCTGCTTGTAGATCTTTCCAGTATAAAACTCACGCCTTAAAAAGTCAGATTGTGCCAGTTATCCTCACAGTTCAATGCAATCCATTTTTTAAATGACTCATGAGACCTTATGGCAGTACTGTGAGTAGGTTAAAACGAAGCTAGAAAGCCCTGCTCCACTGAACTCTATGGCAAAATTCCCTCTTGCATTAATCGTGCCATAATTTTGTCCCCAGAGGGTGAAGGGTAGAATTTCAGTGAACATTTGTAGGAAGATTAGCCTGTAATCTCCTCTGAGGGAATGGAACTGATTGCTGTTACAGTGCATGTTTTTCAATTAAGCTGCTTGTGCTAAAGAGAAGGTAAGGCATAGGACCATCCCAGCATACAGCAAAAAAGCCAGATTTTGTTCCTGGTTTTAATAAGAAGTCAGAACAAATCTGGAGGAACTGCTCTTCAGTATAACTGGGACCAGCTGCTGGATCACTCTGATTACTCTTACATTAATGTTG
Organism: Hirundo rustica; assembly: GCF_015227805.2. NCBI lineage: Eukaryota > Metazoa > Chordata > Aves > Passeriformes > Hirundinidae > Hirundo > Hirundo rustica. The sequence continues at coordinate 35,852,326 of NC_053452.1, forward strand.
CACTTTGTGAGCAGGATGAGTGTTCTGGGTGGTGCAACACAGAAAACCTGCCAGCCCCTTTTGGGAGGAGCAAAACAGAACATAAAAACGACAAAATAATCAATAGCACTTTAACACTAACCAATGTTACATTTGTCAGTTTAACTTGTTACACTTTTACACTAACAAGTGCATAATATTTTCAGCAGCTGATGGCAAATCCTATTATGATTTATGTGCAACGAGTGCAAGCATCTTTTGAGTAGCCTGGTAATGTGGAGAAGGAATGAAATGCATGAAGAATTAATTATTTGCCTTTGAATGGGATGGACTAGTAATTTAAAATGAAACCTCCTTTCAGGTAGAAGGGACAAATGGTCACTAGTGAGTTGCACTGTACTGAGCAGGTCGTGTTGACAACAATAGCAGAGGTCAAGAGAAAAAGTTGTGGACTACTTCAGCCCCATCAGCCAGAGAATGGGTAGAGGTAATTTAGACATGTCGTAGAGATACACTATTTCAATAACCCCCAGCAAAAGAGAAAACACACATGGCCATGAAGAGGTATCGTGAATAAATTAAGCTGCAAGTCTCTTAAAATCTCTGATTTATGTGTGCATAAAATATGGAGATATGGTGGGCATCTATCTCATTATAAACTTGCAGCTTAAGGGATGCTCTATCATCCTGATCAACATCTTGCTTCTGCATGTAACTAAACTAAATAATTTCTTTCACAATCTGCTCAAATGTTATCTTAAAATTGCATAGCTATTGTCTTGTCCCCTGTGCACACAGAAAAGCTGCTTCAAGGCAGCCAGGTTCAGGCAGGACTCGTCCAATATTCAGAAAGTTCCCAGACTCACTGTATTCATGGGCCTTTGGTGGCCATTTGTTGAACAGTAGTTTTAAGCTTAAATTATTCCCGTCCCCTTGATTTTTCCTACAACCTTCTCTCATCCTTCATTATGATAACAACCCAGTTATCTTAGGCTTTACGCATGCCTTTATCCACTTCTCTCCTTTTACCGCTGTCAGCCCCATTGTGATAAGAGACAGGAAATTTTTTCATACCTGAAGCTGTGGAGTTCCTGGGCTAGTCAAAAAACACAGGCTGAAGCGAGCTTTGTAAACTACTGCCAAACCACACCTTCAAGCAACAGCTAGACAAGCTTCCAAGCAAAAGAAAATAAAACCATTAACTTTTCCCAAAGAACAAGGGCTGTTCCTTTCTAAGAAAAATATCCTATGTATTCTCTTCTGTTCAGTGTTTCCAGGGATTCAGTAAGATACCGTGTCTCAGTGCATTTGAATTGCACCACAGATAAGGTATTTCAGAAATATTTTGTAAAGCCTGCCTGGGTAAATAGGCTTTACACTTTTGCTGTATTTATTGATGGTTTTTTAAAGCATTACTGATGTGATTGTGTGTTTTGCTATTAATCATTAACGTTCACAGAACAGGTGCTACAAAGTAATTGAAAATTCTCAGTTTCTATAATTAGAAATAATCTGATCTATGACTGTATTCAAAATCTATATTAAAAAATTACAGACAAACAAATAAACAAAGACCAACCAAAACCAATAGAATCATTTGGACAAGGGATTCTGATATTAGAACTTGAAATTTAAATAGTTTGTCAGTTATTTCTCTGCCAAAAAAGGCCTTTTATTTTTTTATTGACTCTCTTGCTGTTCATATTTCTTTCAATGAAACCAATGTAGGAAAATATAGAAGAAAAAAAAATTAATTTTGATTTCTCAAACAACTTAGTTTAGGTATGCTGTGCCTAAATATCACTATTTAATTACCTCCTGATTGATTGTTAAAAGTGAAGTTATTTACTTTGAATATTAAACCTATTATGGCAGTATGCAAATTTGAGAAAGTAGATAATGCTAGGACATGATATGCACCTATAAGATTTTTGTTTAACCATGTTTTTGTACTGACAAGAGTATATTTACTTATTACTTCAAGCTCTACTTACTTAAATAATTTTATTTGAAAAGTGAATGTTCTCACTAGTATTTTTTAGGTATATATTGCTACAGAGAGATGGTGGCTCCCACAGTAGTGTTAAAATTAAATTCAGCCACTTTAAATCTGTAGGATAAATTCTGAAGAAATTAATCACAAAATTCAGGGCACTGACTATTACATTAGATACAGGAACCAGTTCAAAACATTTAGTTTAGTTAAAAATGGGATGCTTAAAAATGTAAACTCCTCCTTCTGATGCCAGGACACAGATGATTTCACTTGAAGTGTTTTGAACCACAAAGTACAAGACTGAGCCCTTAACACTGATGAAGGATCTTCTATTAGACACCTTTTCTTAGGGTTTTTCTAAAGGCAAAAGACAAAAGGACTACTTTAATGATAACTGTGTGTCTTAACTACATTATAATTCTGTTGTAGCAATTTAATACTTACTGCTTCTACCTACAGTTGGAAAATGTGCTGCCTGGGGCCCATGGTTCATCTTAAACAGTACCAGCCTAGCTTGCTGCCATTTCCCAATGTGCTCTGAATGACTATCGTGCTTCATTAGCACTCAGAGCCCATCACCTTTTCTTATTAGCTGAGCCAGCTGATGACTCTGTTGGTTGAACAGTTTTAACTCCATCTGGTAAAACAGAGTTGACAACTTCTTTTTGAGTCAGTTGCTATGTATATTGAGGACTTAATTCTGTTCTATTTGCCTTCACTGGATGAAGAGTTATACAGGAGGACAGAATCTGGCCTTGAAAACAAAAGAAGTCCTTGGGGGGGAAAAGCTGATGACTTGTTTAGCTTCATATAGAGGGGTGGCAAGGTGCTACTACAAAGAGCTTCTGCTCCTGTGACTCCTCACCAGACCGGCTCATTTGCAACCAAGGAGAGTATAACCCCTGGCATTGCTGTGAGGCTGAGATTAAATATTGAGTAAACACAATTTCAGGTTTCTGGCTTCAAGGAAGCTGCAGAGTTGTAAATGACAATAAGACCTGTTCTTCAAAGCTCAGGAGGAGTCTTGTGAAGAGGTACTGTCAACAAGATCTTGGCTGACGTATTGGCAGAGTTGTCAAGATAATGTTCATCACCCGTTCTTCGCCTGTCATTGCTCAACAGCAGAGTTATTTCAAGGGCTTTGTTACCTCCACTGCTGCTCTGAGATCGCCATTCAGATCTGAAGTAAACAGCACTTCGCCAGCCTCCACAGATTTCAACTGGGCATCACTAAGAACCAAACATGGCGGGTAGCATGAACTGTCAGTATGAACCCCTCAAGCTCACATGCTCCTATTCAAAATCTGTAACTCTGCTTCAGAGAGGGTGAGGCAGCTGGAAAAGGTACATGCAAGGTCTATTTTTCAAGAGACTCCTTCTTCCTTTGCATTTCTACATCAAATGCTCTTGTGCCCATGGCAGATGAAGTCAGAGGCAGAAAGAAAAGTCATGGTTATTGTTATGATTTTGATATAAGGATAATTCTGCCCTCTTTGCTTAGATTGTAAACCTACACAAAATTATTATTTCATTCCCCTAAAAGGATTAAAAAATTTCTGTAAGATAACAATGTATTTGGTAGAGAAAGGAAACAGGAATTCATACCTGCTCATCTGGATTTTTTACTTTCACTATCCAGAGAGATGTGAGAAGAGAGCAGAAGTTTTTATGAGTTCCTGAAATGGGAATTTTCACAACACAGAAATATTTCCAGAAAAAATGCCACCTGAAAACCCTGAACTTATAAAATTCATATGTCTTACTCATTACCACCTAGATTCTGACTATAAACATAAAGGCAGTGGAAAATTATGTGATGAAGATAGAAATTATGTAATTTGGCAAATGAACCAGGGGGTATGGATTAAGCTACACAGACATAGTGTCCTATTTCAGATTGTCTTTTTCGATATGCTCTGTATTGCTCCAAGTTTTGGATGTTGGCAATTTATACAGAATATGAAATTGTTTCAGGGCTCTTGTACAGGCTGAATCAAAGCTACATGCTTAAATGAACTAGTGGGGGGCTGAATTTCCTGACTGGATGCATCTAGCCAGTGTGATAATAAACATCATTAAAGTCATATGATTGTTCTTTCCTTGAAATAAAAAAATAATATTAATTCTGAAATTTCTTTAATGAGATTGTTATCAGTCAGTAAAAGTTCTTGTCCTGGGCTAGCTGCTCAAACCTTCAGGAAAAACACTGGTACTTGAGTATTTGCCTGAAACCCAAATAAAACTTTGAAGCACTACTCATGGGCAAAGGAACTGAATAGCTGGAGTGAATTATTTAGTTTGACCTTTTTTTATGTTTTTGTGAGTTTCATATTTTGAGCTCTTTAGCACCTTCTGGTTTTAGGGAGCAGTGCTATGTTTTGTGCAGAGTACAGGAGATACAGATTTAAATAAGTGACACAGCCAGCGTAATATATTGAAATGGAATTTCGCTCTTCATAAACAAGTGCACCCAAAGCACTGGAAAACAGGCTCTCAATAAAGTCTGCTTCTTCCTAATGCTTATACAAATATGAGGTAAACAATGAAAATATGTTGCATTAAAAATCTACCTCCACAGTTTCTCTCCTCTGGTGCAAATAAGGCATCTTTACTTTTTCCATCTAAAGAAAAAAGTAGATTGGATTAAAAAAATGATGAGGGGAGCAGTTAGAACTGTAAATTAACATCAGTTTAAAAAGATAAATTCATTCTAACTTTTCACACAGTTTTTTTAATGCCATTTAATATTTCAGACATAAACATATGTCAGTGGTTCTCTAGGTGTAACAAAGTTTACAATACAGACACCTGGGCTCAGTGTCACTTGGTGTGTCTCACCAGTGTCTCACCTGGTCTGGACTGCCAGAGCTGATCAGTTCTGTTCCCAGTGAATTTAACAGATAGAACAGGGTTGCCCTGAAAGGCAATCCAGGTTTTTGCAGAGGAGACATCCACCTAATATCAGTCCTTTGCTTGCAAGCACATGAGAGAGTACGAAATCACCATCTTGTCAGTTTGTGCATAACCAGATAAAGCATTGGAACCAGCATGTGACCATGTGACCTTCCCCAAGGAGACAGGCTGAGAGAATTTGGGTTGCTCAGCCTGGAGAAGAGAAGGCTCCAAGGTGACCTTATTGCTGCCTTCCAGTATCTAAGGGGGGCCTACAAGAGAGCTGCAGGGGGAACTTTGGACATGGGCATACAGTGACAGGACAAGGAGGAACGGATTAAAGTTGAAGAAGGGTAATTTTAGGTTAGATATTAGGAAGAAATTCTTTATTGTGAGGGTGATGAGAGGCTGAAAGAGGTTGCCTAGATAAACTGTGGATTCCTCATCCCTTGAAGTATCCAAGACAAGGCTGGATGGGGCTCGGTGCAACCAGGTGTAGAGGAAAGTGTCCCTGTCGATGGCAGGGGGTTTAGAGCTAGATGTTCTTTAAGGTCCCTTGCAACCCAAATCGTTCTGTCATGACTCTGGGATTTAGACAGAGGGCTACCTGACCTACAGAACACATCAAATCTTGGATTCAATTTAGGGCCTATGTGTCATGGGCAGAGTACAATTGACTCTACATGAATGGCTACATGTGGTTTTCTAGAAAAGTCTCATGCCATATTTCAGGCATTAAGATTTACACAACATTAGCAGGTCAGCTTCCTGCATTATTCTCTTGGACATAACAAAATGTATCACATTTGAATTTTTTTTTTCAAATTTTTTGCTCCAAATGCATTTGAAATAACAACAACAACAACAAAAATCAGAGTTCTTGACCCTTTCCTAAGCTTTTCCAAACCAGTGACAAAAATTTTTGATTAAATAAAACCAACTCAATCAGATTTTGATAAAAGTACCCCCACAATTGCATGTTGGCACTTTAATGATGGTATGTAAGTCCCCTCATGTTATGTTTATGTTTGCAACATTTTCAAAAGCACTGGCAAGACCACTTATTATACTGTTATGTTTGTATCACTGGCAGGAAATGAGTGTCCTTCTGATGTGATTGAGATATGATTTGTGCCAGATGTGATTTCATATGAAGTGTTTGTACAGAATCACATCTGTCAGCATATTCTACAGCTACAAAATTTCTAACTATATATGTCAACAAAACCCACTTCATAATATAACTTTCAGGCAATTTTCAAGCTTAAGAAAAATTATTGTCTAGCATAAGCACTTAAGTGAATAATTTGTATGCAGTTAAAAACAGGTTCTCTGGAGGCAAACGTGATTTACTCCTAAAGAAGAAGTTCAGAAACATTAGTGAGGAAAGATAGTGTCTTCTCTATAACTGCAATACTGCTATGATATAAAAGTACTCTTCTGGGACCACTTACAATTTAAACCCACAGATTCCTTGGCTTTTATCTTCATAAATTTCCTCTTTCTTTTTAATATATTTAGAAAACTAAATTTTAAAAAAAAAGGAAAAAAAAAAGAAAAAGAAATGTTTAATTGATATGATGATCCCTGCTAATTTAAATGTGATATTTTGCCTTCTCCTGGGTTAGTGTAAAACCCATCCTGACATCATTAAGACTGAAACTTAATTTTTTGAACTGGGAAAATATATTCTTTATGAAACTAAACTTGCCAGTTATATTCTAAATATTTGGGTTACTTTGAAGCTCACACTACTGTTAAAGACACACAAGAAGGACTTTGACCTGTTGGAACCAGTCAAAGCGGCTCTCAGCAGAGAGGAACCACTAAGCTGATCAGAGGACTGGAACACCTCTTGTATGAGGCAGGCTTAGAAAGCCAGGGCTGTTCAGCCTGGAGAAGAGAAGGCTCCAGGGAGGCCCCACTGCAGCCTTCCAGTACCTAAAGGGGTACTGGAAGCTCCAGGAGAGATGGAGGAGGACTTTTTTAGAACATCTTGTGATGATGGGAGAAGGGGGAATAGCCTTAGCTGAAGGAGGGTAGATTTAGATTAGGTAAGGAAGAAATTCTTCACTGTGAGGGTGGCAGGGCACTGGAACAGGTTATAAATTTATTAACCCTGAAAGCATTCAAGATCAGGTTGGATGGGCTCTGAATAACGTCATCTAGTGGAATATGTTCATGCCCATGGCAGGGGAGTTGGAACTAAATAATCTTTAAAGATCCTTCCATATCTAAATATTCTATGATTCTGTAATTCCATTCTATGATATTCCATATACTTCCACTGGAAATATTTCATTAAAGACAATAAAATTCTTCAAACCAGTGGAAGAACAAATGGTTAAGGGCTATAAAGGTGGCCATGTTCTTGGCTGACATGAATCAGAGTGCAAACAATGACACCAGTGTAGCTTGGCTGATATTTTTTTTTGTAGTTAGATATCAAAGAGAGTAAAAATGGGGAGTAGCTTGTGGCAATTTCCTGTATATGGTGTATATAAAAAATTAACATTATTGTGCCTGTCTGCTTAAACCCCTTTACCTTAATATTCTCTTATTTTCTTCCAGCTTTGATCTGTTTCCAGTTTGGGGGGTGGGGGATGGTTATTTAATTCTTGAGGGTTTGCGTTAATTTTTGGGGGGGTGGGGGTGGGGTGTGGCTTTTTTTTTTCATGTTCCCCTCTAATCCCCAGCATAGGCATTTGCAAAAGTGCATCTTTTTCTGGTTTTATATCTCCTTAAAACACAGTATGACTATACTTGGGCTCTCCTCCACTGAAGTGGCAGAGAACCAGGAAACACAGTTTTGCTATTAATTTTCCAGGAGCTGATGTCCTATGAGATATATTGTTCTTGTCCAACTGTTGCCTTTCAGCAATACAGTAGGCCAAAAACTGCATTTCATAAAATGAACTCTAGAGAGGCCTTGGTTTACATTTTACCATAGGCATGATGACGTTAGCAAAACACTGAAGTTAAAAAACGTAATGGGCTTTCACAAAACCCCACAGGATTAGATTTTCAGCTGGGACCTCAGTGAAAACACATTTGAAGTCTAATTACCTGAGTTTCTAGGTTGATGTAGGTGATGCCAAAATAATAGTGCAATTCTGTCTGACAAAACTATCCCAAAATAATAATAGGTGAGACTGCTGAGTTTACATTTGCCCCTTTAGTATCAACAAAGCATGAAAGCTGTTGTGTCAATAATGTAAGATGATTACGTTATCTGCTTCTGAAGTTATTAATCTTTGTTGCAGTGTGCCTAGTTAAATCAGTCAACACAATCTTTTCAGTGAAAGGATTTTTGTTACAATATACAAAATATTGTAATGCACATTGACAAATCATTCTTACATTTAAGATAATGCAATTAAAGTTGATTTCCTTGTAAATTATTCATCTTTTCAAAAATCAGCAAGAAAAGACCTGCAGGTTCAAACTTTAATTATTTAAATGCTTATAAACTATACTGATTGTGAGGTCTGGATGAGCAAATAAATTGAGGGAATGCTGAGCCTAGACATTTCAAAACTCTTAAGAATTTGGAATGATTGCTAGTTAAACCTGGAAAACACTTATAAAAGGGTAAGAAATGCCAGAGGGATGTATCAGAAACAAGGAATCATCATCTAATCTTATTACTTATGTATTTCGTTAGTTAAAAACTATGGAGAAAAGGTAATTAAAGTCACATTTGAGACTGTTGATTCTATAAGGTAATGAGGATTTCGGTAAGATAATCAGGAACAAGTTTATGCTGATGTTAACATAGACAAGTTTCATAATGGCTATGAGGTTTTTAGACAGTTTTACTGTATAAACATTGGCTTCATCAGTGGTACACAACTCATGTGCAAATTATTTCCTGAAAGCACAAATTCTCAGTTGTATTTAGCGAATGCAATTCCTCTGAAGAATGGAGACCTTAATCTGAAATCTGTCCTCAACGATAGTTATTCCTAGATCTTGATCCAAGTATATTATTGTGTATTTCTTGCCTCCTTCCTACCATCTGTAAAGTCTAGGTTTTTTTCTGCCCCTATTTCTTTGGTCTCCACAACAGACATTCTTAAGCCTACCTTAGGGCTGCTTGAGTTTGAAACAGATGACTCGGATCTTCAACAAGCCTCCACACATCTCAAACTGATTCCTGAGCAGATAGTCTTCAAAGTTAAAAAGATTTCTCGTCTTGTCAGCAGTCCATCATATTTTCACTGTGATAGGACTTACTGCTACTGTATAAAGAGCTAAAGAAAGGAATTTTAACCTTTCATAGGCATAATAGGTGGAAAAATGTGATAGTTATATATGTAGGGGAATTCAGATAATTTGGTAAGAGGGGAATTCCCTGAATTTTACTCTTATCACCTAGGAATCCATCAGGTCTAAAACATAGATATAAAAAAGCATACATCTTGTCTTTGTGCTTTACCCCATGACATGGGGCTTGGTGTCAGAAAAGGGATCCTGGGTCTGGAGAAGCACCTTGGCCAAATATAAACCAGCTACAGGCTGACACCCAAGATCTGAGGAAGGCGGCAGGCTGGACTTCAGAACGCTTCTGTGGAGATAGATGATTATGCATCCCATGGAGGATTCCCAACCCCTGATCAGGGGAGCGTCTGTCACTGCATGTCTATCACATATTCCTCAGATTTGTGTGCACCTGGGATTTTCCCTAACAGTAGGTATTGATTTTGGTCCATGACTTGTGTTTTAACCCAGAATTAAAAGAAACAATTGGATGATGAAAATTAGAGCAGATGCGGGAAAAAAACCAAACAGAATAAAGTCAGGGCTAGCTGATCAAGCTGTTGTCTGAAGCTACAAAGCTGTGTGCAGATAAACTTCACAGCCTGGGCTGGCCCAGCATGGGGGCACCCTGCATTTCTCCTGCTGTGCTGAGGCAGTGTCAGTTCCAGCTGTGTTTGTTAGGGTTTTTCGTGGCAGTGCTGTGCTCCTGCATTCATTGTACTGTGCCACAGACCATGAAGCAGCATTATAAATAATACATCATAACAAAGTCACATGAAGGAAGGCACAGAATCAGTATCCTTGAATTTAATTTTGGTAAATTAATGGGGATTATGTAGGAAATTATGAAAACCAAATTTTAGTAGTGCAGGTAGACAGAGTAAATTGCCCAAGTTATTATCCTAGCTTTATTCCCTAACATCCACAGATATTAAGTGCCCGCAGAAAGAAAATAAACTCTGATCCAAAGCACGATAACAGAGTTCATAATGTTTAACATTAAAAAAGCAATTGACTGAATTCTGCTATCTGTTAGAATGGCAGGGTGTGTAGGGGAGAGGGTGTGAAATGCTGGCCATCCATGACTTCGCTCGTGTGAAAAAAACCTCTGCAAGAAATTTGCAGGGGTTTATTTCCCAAAATTGTCCTTGTCTTTCCCCATTTCTTGCATTCCAGTTCTGTCCAGTATTTCTACAAAAATAGCCATGTTTAATATGTATCTTGTGTGGTTATTGCATGCAAACACACAAAGTACACATGGAGTATTAAGGAGGTTATGTTCAGGATCTTCATCTGGGTGGAAGTGCTCCCGAGGGTTAATCTGGAATTACTCTTTCAGGAATTTATAATGATGTTTCTACTTTCCAAGAGAGGAATAACACCTGTGAAAGCATGGTAATGTGTTTTAAAGTGAAAACTTTAAAAAATGAGGAAAACATACATGATACACATGAAAATATACATTCTCCAAACCTTCTTCTCATTATTTAATTCTGTGTTAAAAATTGTATTTATTTCTGAGACATGTCTTGTATTGCACCTGTAATGGACTGCATTTAAGAGACTAGATTCCACTCCTGAAAATTTGTTATATCTATTGTTTGGTGTGCCCTACCTCTTAGCCCGAGTGCACCAAGGTACATGGAAAGATATATTTGCTTAGCCTCCAGTGAAATTACATATTAATTTAAAACATGTAACCAAGGAAAAATAGGGTTCAATTACCGTTAAAATTTAACATACTTGCATAACAATTTCCTAGTCGTGTCAGGCCGAGGACATAGAAGCACAGAGCAAAATATTCAAATATGAAAGCTCATTATTGTTTTTTTCTCTCTTGAATAAAAATGAATAATTAACCTCAAGGTTGAACGAGTACAATTACTTTATATTCCTTTTTTCATTGTTCTACATTAAAATATATATAAGGACACATCTATATCTGTATAATTCAGTGTGTTCATGTTACTTAAACAGCATTAGGTGCAGAGCTGGCATTTATAAAGACTTAAGTAACTCAAAATTCTCCCTGTCACTACTTTTTAAAAGCACTTTGAGGTCTCAGTAATCTAAGTCCTCTGAAAAATTTGCCCTTCAGTTCCTTGTTAGAGTCTAGCAGTATGGAGTGTATGGTGGCTGGTGTTATGAGTTCACCCCAGGGCGGTGTTTTCACAAGCTGATTCCCAAAGTGAAAGGAGAACTGCCTTGACTCTGCCTTGACTTCTCTTTAGGGTCACTCCATGTTGTCCTTGGTGTTACATCCCTTCCCCTTTGTTAGGGTCCAGAAACTGGATTTGTATATATACAAATACAGCTGTACCACATTTTGTTTTCTCTGCTGAATATGAAGAGATGAGGCTGAGAATTTAGAAACCTAAACAGCTACTCTAGAGACAGAATTCCTTTACAGTAAGCCTGCATCAAATATAGTCTTTCCAAGCACTTTCCTGCTATTACCTGTGTTCTTAGCCTCTGTAGTTTTTTGCAGATTTGTTGGGTTTTTGTTTCTTTTTTTTTAATATGCTGAGGTCTCTTGAGACTAATTTGAAAGAAATCAGCTTTTTTAAACTCCAATTAAAGATTTTTATGTGACACTGAAACTATTTTTTTTTTTTTTTTTCCAATATAGGTTTCCTCAAGTTCCTGAAATGCTGCAGAGTTTCTGGAGTGAAGAGACAGGAAATTCATTCTCACCTATAACTTGGAAATAAAAAAAATAGGAAATCCATATTCATATTATGTGTCCTAGAAGTCATTGACTACTCTCCAACTGTAATATCTTGGTTTTGGAGTTAGTTTGGTTTTGGTTCCATGATTTTTAAGGTCTCTGTTTTTCTTTGAATGGGAAAGGAAGCAAAGCTTGTGGAATGTGAAATGACTATCTTGCTACTCCCATGCCTTTCTTGAAAGTGTCTTGTAGTAAGACAAAAAGCAACCTTCCTGATATTCAGCAGAGGGTATTTCAGCTGGGAGCTGGGCTCTAGAACCCCCCCCAAATTCTTCACTGCTTCATCAAAACTGGGTTTTTAATCAGGATTTTGCCTGTAAAAGAAGCACGGTGCGTATCTGTCTTAGGTGTAGTTGAGCCAACGGATAGGAAGGATTTTTCTTTGAAGATCTGATTGCTTTAAATATCAGCATGCACTGTGTACATAATATTAATTAATAAATGTTATTTAATCAGATATTTTCTTCAGAAAAAAAATATGTGTGCCTTCTCTTTTAATAGTAAAACAAGCCTTAGTGTAGAATGTATAAAGCATTATTGCTGAAAAATACACTGGACCTTTAACTTGTTGGGATAAATATGCAGTACCACAGGGTTGAAAGACAGTTACATTTTGCTCTATCATAGAAATCTCCAGGGGCACAAATATCAGAAGGGATCCAAGACAGATAAAATTAGAAATTGAGATACAGAATTCTAGATTTCCTCTGTGACTTTACCCATTCACACAAATTTAGAAAATATTTTGATTTATATAGCCTTGATTCCTGTTCCATCTTAACAAACAAAACCCATGACAAAAAACCAACCACCACCACCAACAAAAAAACAAACAAAAAACCCCCAAAACCAAAAACACACACACACCAAAAAACCCCCCACCAAAAACCTCTCAAAGCAACTCCAGAAATAAGTTAATAGTCTTTCTGCAGAATCATTGCCCACAGGTACAGTTCTACTCTCAATCAGCTTTTTGTTATCTAATAATGCTCAATGCTCTGTTGTACCTTCATCTGCACCTGCATGAGTAGTTTGCCTTTAACCCAGAAAACTTGAAGGTCTCATCCTGAGTTCAGAGGTGTTCTGATAATTGCTGCAGAAAGATCAGTGATTTAGCCAGGAAGCTTCAGGTTCAAAGAAGTTGTAAATCAACTTCAAAATTTCTCCTGGTGAAATACAAAAAAGAAACTTGTTTCTAGTCAATTTTTTGGCTTTTTTTTTTTTACTCCTTACTCAGAGAATTCAGCCAAAGATTATCTTCATCTACCTTATAAACTGTTAGGAAAAAAAAAAAAAATTCCACAAAATCCTACAACACTGACTCCTCCCTTGTGATTGGTCTTGCCTTCCACTTTCCTCTCTCTAAAAGAACACACATTTATATATCTTCTGGTTGAAGTCCCAAGGAACACTTTACCAGCGCTATTCCCCACGAAATGCAGTGTTCAAGGTGCAGAATCTGAGATGTGAGGGCTTATGGCACAACTGAAATGGAGGAATTTATTCAGCTTCTTTTCAAGGCAATGTTGCAGTCCTAAGCAATCATATGGCCATAGTTTTGACTCAAAAAAATACCACTGAGCCAGTGGCTTTTAATCCTTGGTTTGCATTCGAAAAAGAAAAACAAAAGGTCCACCAAAACTGTAGGCTCATCAACAGTAAATTTAAGCTCACTTACTGGGGCTTCTTTTTCTTAAAAATAGCTCATGAACTTTCTAGGGTCAAAGAAAATTGTTTATAAATGAGAAGCACAATTGAAACTAAACACTGGATCTCAACTCTTTAAGGTTACATGAAAAGTACTCTCTGTCTTACTTTCTGACTGAGATGGTATTTTCACTTCAGTTTTAGTTTCTGTTTATTTCCTTCTTAACTGAAAACGTTATCAGTCTCTATTTCCTCTACCCCTTCTTTTCATTGCTTCTGACTGCTTGCCTGGGACATCCCATACATCACAAATATTTTCTGCCCCCGTCTTCAAACTGAATGCATGTAAGGAAAAAAAAGCTTAGTCTGCAGGTGTCACTCCTCTGCTGTCTTATTTGATAGGGTGCAGTGAGACTTCGATACCTTGCGAAAAGTCATACAGTTTCCAGCTGAACCCAGTCACAGTGACTCGAGTGAATGCATCAGAGAAATGCAAGCTGTGAAATTTCTCCCTCAGCCCTGAAGGAGAGGAGCACTTTCACTTCCCACAGGAGAATCTGAGTTTACTAGGCTCTCCCACAACACATGCAACACTCAAAACAGACTGTGGAAATGCAGATAAATGTAAAGAACAGTGGGAAAGAGTGGCTAAGCTTAAGAGACTGGCATGAAAAGTGGGATAGCAAAGAAGTTCTTATTCCTAGTAGTTTTTTTAAAAAGCATATTACTATAAGTGTAGAAACAACAGTGTTGCTGTATCTAAGAAACTGTAAAATAAATTATTCAGATAAAATATAAAGCTATAAAGTCAAGGCATGGCATGAAAAGGTCATGGTTCCTGTTTGAAGAGAAGACTCAGTAGAAAGAATGCTATGCAGGCTGGAAATTATAAGGAAATTTCTTTAGGCTGAGATTCATAAGAGTGACACAAATGCTTCCCCTCATTAGCTGAAGGACTTCTACAAGGATCTTCAGGGGACATAGGGTTCAATTTCCTCACTGGACTCGTGATGCACAGACTTCAGTAATTTTGTGTCAGCATAGCATCTCATCAAAATAGCAAAAAACACCCTGATAATTTTTCTCGTGTTTATGATCATGTGTAGTATATTAAATTTTATTTGGGAAGATGACATTGTTTCATTTTGGTGTATCTCACATTTTTCCAATGAACAGCAGAATGATACGTGTAAATGCTGAAACAGTGGAGCCTTGACAGAAAGTTCAATGAGCTTATCTATTTTCATCTGAGAAAATTGCTGTCTGTTCCTATTGCAACTCCCCAGGTTGAAAATGCATCTTTCATCATGGGTGAGATCATCATCTTGCTTTTCTTGTATGTCAGTTCAGAGCTGTTCCTCTGACTGAGGTGAAACTTATGTGACACTCCTGTACTGGAAGAAAATTCAGATTCTATCCCTGGCAATTTACACAAAATTTTATTTGCCCATCTGTGCATGAACAAAAGCCTAATATTTTACATTTGAGGGGGTTTTTTTTCAGTGGATTAAAGGACTGAAAAATCTTATTCTCACAAGAGTGAATGCACTTCAGTATTCACAATCTGAAAAAGCCTTAACCAGTTTCCCATTCCTTCATTGTGTGTTTGGAAAGTTTAATGCACTCCTTTTAGCAGTGAATTCCTCTTAACATGTCTAATCTGACATAAAGCCACCAGAGAAGAGATTTCAGCTGGTAATCTTGAGACTGAAGATCTAAATTTTTTAGGATGTTAGTGATTTACTTAAAGGTAAGAGATAATTCTAAACTTCCTCCTTTCCTAAGGTGCAGAACTGAGATAATTAGTGGGTATTTTTATTGTTAAACAGCTTTTTGAAGAAGAATCAATTTCTGTCTGACAAAAGAAATTCTTTTAGGAAAAAAAAAATTAGAAGAGGCTTGTGCCACTTTAAAATCCAGAGTAAATAAAGAAGATTCAAGAACTTCTGAAAAAATTCTGGTTGTTTTTCATTATGCTTGAAATGGGCAAATAGGGCTTCAAACAACAGCACAGTGAAGGCCTGATAACTGGTGAAGTGTGCTTCACAGGGATTGCTTTAAGGGATTTATTTTCCTATGTTTTACAGCCTTTTTTTTTTTTTTTTTTTTATAATTTGTCAGTGACTTAAACCTAGCTCTCTGTGTCAGAGGTCAAACCTGTACTGATTTCAGACCTCTCATATTCATGCTTCAATAAAAGTTATTTGCTCCAAATAAGTAGCCAAACATTTGAATACTTCTATGCATTAAAGCTTAAGTCTAGACCTTTTGAACTTCACTCGGCAGTACCACAAATCTAATCCATTCATGAATATTCATCCAAGGTAACAGCAATTGTGATGGTTGTTGTAATGCATTAATTGGGTTTATATTTCATCGGATTTGTAATGTTCTTTTCTATCTGTCCCTGCCCAGCAGTGCCCATCCCCCACACTGAAATGTAACCCAGCCCTGTTCCCCTCCCGCTTCTCCCTGACTGGGTGGTGCCTCTGGGCCCTGCCTCTGGGCCCTGCTCCCTGGGGAAAAAGCCCCGACTGGGGAGGGGCCAGGTCCCTCTGGCATCGATGAGCCATCGGGAAAGGCCTCCAACAAAGCAAGTAGGACTTGAGAATAAAAGCTGTAAAATCCCACCTGGTGCCAGAGAGCAGACTCTTTGACTTTTGCCATTGGCGGCCGTCTGGTCTCGTGGGGAAATACAACAACTGGTGCCCAACGTGCGGCTCGAAGCCACAAAAGTTTCCCAAAAAGCTGGAAGAACCGCTCGGGGAGCATGCGGCCGAGGAATCGCACGCAGGTACGTGAGTCACGCAACGTAGCCCACCCACAGAGACACAGACCCGTCAGGCTTGGCGTTTGCTGTGGAGTCTCGGAAACACAGGATTCTACAGGCCAGGGCTGCAGTTTTCTCCCTTGGACTCAAAAATCCCATTGGAGTGCTGCAAAGAAGCCCCCCGAATGGCAAGCTGCCCCAGAGAAGGTGACCACATGCTTGTGAAAAGATGACCCTGGGAACCAAGACTGGAAGGTCTTTTTGCACCAGAAAGGCTCAGTCTCAGGCAAAAGGAGTGATTGGGAAAGAAAGGAAAGGAACGCTGGAATTTTGGTGAGTACCACTTTCAGTTTTCTAAGGGAAAATCTTTTCAGAGGTGATGTTCCTCGGGGAAAAGGGTTTTGGTTTTTTTTCAGGGAAGGTTTTGCTTTCGGAGTAAACCTTCAAAGTGTTTTAATAGCACGCTTCTTTCGGCAGCCTGGGGGGGTGGAAAAGGAAACTTTCCCCTTTTGGCTTTTTTTCTCTCCAGCGAGTTTTTTTTCCTTTTGGTTTCTCAGTCACAGTAGAGAGGACACAGAAACTCAAAATCTGAGCCAAAAATGGGTGCAAAACTGTGTTTCAAAAGAGAGTCTATTACCATATTTTATATGCCTTGGATGATGGCGAGACCCATTATTCAAAGAAACAGATAAAAAAATTAACTCTGTGGTTGTTTTCTCAGTTTCCACATTTATCATTAGAGCAAATAAGCTCCCCAGAATTTTGGGAGGCTATAACAAAAAAAAAAAAATAGTTGAATCTGGCTCCTCTAATAATAAAAAATATGCAAATTTTGCTTTCTATAGCTTAAAAATTAAGTTTGCATTGCAGAAGCAAAATAAAAAGGAAAAAAAGCCAGTTCTTGGTGAATTTTCCCCAGCTTGTACCTTTGCAGGCAGTCCGAGTGCTCAAACCTTCCATCTTAGTGATCCCCAGGTGGGGGGGTCACAAGATGGAGGGGGTTCCTTTGTCCAAAATGGCCAAAGCCATGTGCTCCCGAGCCATGAGGGGGTCTCTCCCTTGTCTGTCCCTCCTTCCTACAATCCCTTCTTCTCCCCAGACCCCTCCTTCCCTCCGGTGCCACCCTCAGCACTGCCCTCTCCTCTGACTCTGCCCCCTATCCTCAAACCTCCACCCTCCGACTCCTCCCCGTGTGACTCAAGCCTCCAGCCCCTCCCTACCCCTGGTTCCCACAGTTTCCCTGCCCACAGTCCCAGTTCCCATGCCTAGGAGGCGGGGGGGGTGGGGAACCAGGAACCCGGAAGCAGGAAGCAATCCCAGCTTTTCTGCCAGCCCTTTCACATATCAACAATCAAAACGAGGGAGTGCTGTCCACAGTAACTGGGACCCCTTCTCCCAACAAGCAGTTCAGGGTTAATGCAAAACTCACGCCAAATTCAAATATGAAAGAGAATACTTTTGCAACCGTTTAAAAGCAAATTTAGCAAGAAATACTACAGTTCCCTTTGACCTCCAAAAATATCTGCTTCCGGAACTTTGGCAAAATCCTGAAACGGCTGTTGATAATAAGAATCTGCCAATTCAATTAGCAACCCAGCCCAATAAGTCTTTCCAACCTTACAGTAAAATAAAGCAGCTTCCATCGGAACCTTTAGTAACATTTGTGGAGCGTTTTAACACGAGCTATCAAGTTACAGGTTAAGAATGAGGGAACCCAGGAACAGGTCCTGGAGCAGATGACTCTGGCCGATGCAAACGAACAGTGCAAGGCAGCCATCCTCAGCCTGTCTATAGAACCAGCTCCAACTTCACATGACATGCTCCAGGTGTGTGCCAGGAAGATTCCCTTCATAAAAGCTCACCAAAGCCACAGTTCTAGAATCAAGCCGCCACAAAAAGCTGCTGCTGCAGATACCGTGCTTCCTGTACCTGTGCCACGGCCACCACCCAAGAGAGGAAGAAAGTGTCTCCTGTGCGATCAGGCTGGACTTTGGGTATCTCAGTGCCCTTTAAAGAAGCAATGTCTGGACTTCGGGACAATGGGGGTGGGAGGTCTCAAAGGTCCAAAGGGAATTTTTCAAAGAAACTAGAAAATGTAAATGTTAAACTAAATAATCCTGCTTTAACCAGTTCTGCCTTTCAGCAAAAGTCACCGGATATGATAGTAAAGGATCCAGCCACCAGAGAAACATAAAGTCCTCATGATCAGGTCACCTGGAGTCGTGGGTATGCCTACGTGTCCACTCCCCCAGATCTCAAGTGGGCGCCAGCTGAGTGGGTGAAACCTTTCATCCCTAAAACTGCAGAGGGCCCACAAGTGGCCAGAGCTGCCTGGAGGAGGAGAAAGCGCCGAACCTTCTCCTTCTAAGTATCATTATTCCTTAACAGTGTTTTTCTAGACAGTTTGCACTAAAGGTCATTTTTCTTTTGCAACTTTAAAGGTACTCAAGGTCCGAACTCTGAGCATCTCCCATGAACTGAGCCTTCCTCCTTCTTAATTTAATAAGAAAAGGGAAAATGTTGTAATGCATTAATTTGGTTTATATTTCATTGGATTTGTAATGTTCTTTTCTATCTGTCCTTGCCCCCCTGTGCCCATCCCCCACACTGAAATGTATCCTAACCCTGTTCCCTCCCACTTCTCCCCGATTGGGTGGTGCCTCTGGGCCCTGCCCCCTGGGGAAAAAGCCCCGACTGGGGAGGGGCCAGGGCTCTCTGGCACTGGCGAGCCATCGGGAAGGGTCTCCAGCAAACCAAGCAGGACTTGAGAATAAAAGCTGTAAAATCCCACCTGGTGCCAGAGAGCAGACTCTTACTTTTGCCATTGGTGGTTGTCTAGTCTCATGGGGAATACTACAGATGGTATTGTGTCACTTCTACATAATTGAAGGCTCTTCAGCAACACCTGTGAAATCTATCTGACTTTTAAACTAAACATAGCTATCTTTTTTATGTTTATGTTTTATTATATCACAAATGCCACCCTGGGAACATGGTCAAACAGATGATTTTGAGAGTTGCCCTCTAAAGAAATGAGAAAAATATAAAAGCATTCTGCGGGGAAAAGTAAATTAGAAGGATTGGTTTCATTAGAAGGCTCATAAGATTTTGTGATCCATCTGTTGGCAGTAGCTCTCCTTACTAAATAGACCTGAATACTAAAGAAAGAAGAAAAAACAAAAAAAACCCAAAAAACAAAACAAAAAAAAAAAAAAAAAAAAAAAAACAAAACAAAAAAAAAAAAAAAAAAAAAAAACAACAAAAAAAGGCAAAATTAAAAAAAAAACTCTGGGAGTTAAATTAGGCAGAAGTCACTGTTCCAAAAAATATATGTGCCACTGCAGGAAGCCTAGATGGCATTCAACAGATTCTTGTTCCTTATGACAAGAAAGAAAAGGGACTTCTTTCCATCCTCTTGTATGTTTTGTTTTTGGTTTTTTTTCCCACTCTTTTCCTGGGGCACTTCTGTGTGACTGAAGTCGTATTTTGCTCATGCATATTATTTTTTAGTTTTGAATAGTGTTCAGATTCTTGGAGGTATCATTGCTCAGTAGCAATAATATAATGGGGAAAAACAGATATGCAATTCATTCTAAGCTAATTGCTAATAAATGTTAACATTAAACATAGCAAGCAATAGAGCTGTTTGGAAGGAAAGATCTTCCACAGCAGTGGCACGGGATCTTTTATGATCAAATCAATTAATCTAATTACGCTAAATGAATTTCAATATAACATACTTTCACCTCACACTATACATTTCAGTTTATGAACTATTCCCAGATCTGGGTGTTTTAGAACTTTAATTTAGCTTAAAGAAATTAGTCTTTAAACCCTGTGAAAATTCTTTTCTTCAGCATCCTTGTGTTAGGCTCACTGTCTTAAAAAATGGGTTTTGAGTCTTAAAAAATGGGTTTTTTGAGGTCTCCAAGATACAGAGCCAGAACACTATCTTTGAAGAAGCTAAAGCCCACAGTCCTTCTCTTCTCAGTCATTTGTGGTTAGCCTCACCACATGTCCCTATCTTGAACATCTCCCAGCCACAAATGTTAACACAGGCAGAGGCAGGGGCCACAGAGATGCCCTTGTTGCAAAGAAATCCAGTCTGCCACGGCTATGCATGGAGGAAAGAGAAAGAGTTTTCTTTCTTCAGCTTTGCAGAATCACACATGTATTCTGGCCCCAGACTGTATTTAATCTTCTAGTTCTGCTTGTGCAGAAAAACAGTTCACCAAGGACTCTTCTCAAGCCAAAACCCTGGTAAACCCACACAGGACATTATGCCAGGCTAAAGGAACACATAAAATATAAAATAGCCACTCCTAAATTCCTGATTAGAAACACTAAGATAATGCTTTCTACCCTTCCCTTGCAATCTGTCTGAAATGGACATCATGAAGGTAACTTTATTAATATTTCACACTTCAGTAATATTTCAGGCAATGTCACATGAGAATAAAGCAAAAATGCACTTCTGAGCTACTTTAGTGACATCTCTCTCTAACATGCTTGGCATGCAAGACACAGATTCATCTTTTAGATGATTAGATAACTGGATTCTTTTTGCCCTTTGATGTCTAGCCGCTTCTTGCTCCCTTTTTGAGTCCTAGATGCATAATGTATAGTTTCTTTACTTAGTTCAGTGGTAAATTCTGAATTGCTTCCTAGTCTTCCATCAAATATGAGTCATGGGCCGAGTCTGCCTTAGATAACCTGCAGAGATTGAAGGATGTGGTCCAGCTTCAATCCAGAGAGGAATATTTCCATTCACTTCAATAAAAGCTTTATGGATTTTTTTTTCTTTTCTTTTTTTTTTTTTCCCCTCTCCTCCCCTCCCCAAACCTCTAAAACTCTAAGAAAAATTACTGTATCTCTGACAAGCCTATGTTAGACCTTTCAGTCTTGTGTAGCCTTTTCCAGTATACTCAGAAGGAGGAAATTCTTCCAAAGCACAAGTGGTATTTTGAGTTGTAATAGGTGTAATATTAAAACCATTATGGTATCACTTCCAGAGTCATGTTCGTAACAGGACCCTATAGATAAAAGCATTTTTTCCTTGGCTATTTTTATTCTCTCTGAAACAGCAAACAGATGTTAAAACCAATAGAAAATATTTATTTCAATTTTATTTTGCCTTCCAAATGGAGCAACTGAATAGACTGACATGAACATTGCCTATTTAATGCTGCACAATATAGAAATGGCAAATAAACATTGTTTTTACATACAGTCCATGCATTCCTTCTTGCAATGTAGTCTGGTAGATTTCTGGCAGCTGCAGCTCATGATAATGCAGTAGTACACCGCAGATTTAGTTCAGTAGCATACCTTTTTTATGATTTTGTCCCTTTCCAGTGCAGAATGATATTTTTTATTGATTCAGTCTGCATTATGAAAACTGGCTAAGCAGACCTGATTGTTTGGCCAATCATTTAATTTTGTGCAACTCTTCTATTACACCTGATTGAATCAATGTTAACATCCCTGACTACTTTCTAAATACTGTTTAGCTGAATGTTGGATTCATTCTCATTTGTTCCTTGAGGGTACAGGAACAGAATAGTTAGATTGGGCTTTTATAAGAGGATCCTGACAATTATGGTTTTTATTTGGTACTAAATATATACAGGTAAATTCTCTCTAATTTCAAGATATTTTCTTGGAGTAAGATTCATGTTATCTATGCCATACCAATGTTACTAATGCACACATACTGCAAGTCTAAACGCAAATGTTTGCTTTCAAGCATTACATTTTCCAGGCCAGTATGGGTTAGCTGGGCATTATGCAGAGCTAAGCATATCTCTTTTGCATTTTTGCTGAGGGCTAAAGCAAAAAATGAACATCTCAGATTCCCAAGGGATAAAACACTTACAATTAAACCTAAAGTAAGTAGACTTTTTCAAAATACACTGTCTGCATCTCAATCTATATCCAGCACTTTAGATAGATCAAGGCTGAAAATTATGTATAAGCTGACATAGTCTATTCTAATCAAATAAAGTCACAGGTCATGTTTTCCTCCAGAAAAAAAATTAGCTTTTTCAACAAAATGGATTTTTTGTGTTGAAAATTGTTACTTTCAATGTTTTTCTAATCTACAGTATTTATGTTAATACTTTATGTAGATGAAAATAAAGGCATAAAACTATATCAAACGTGTGTGTAAGTCAGAACAGACAGGCAAGCTCTTCACAGAGAGTGAATTTATTGCCATTATCGTGCTAACCATGGGATCTCCAAAGATGCACCATGGCAGAGTTGAAATTGCAGGCACCATAAACTCAGTTCCTGCTAGAGAATCACCAGCCTGATGACGACATCTGTTTATCAAGGATTATTCCCAGCTACAAGGTCACTTGAGCATATTTACAGGCCTACTTGCAAGAGTTCAGCTGTTAACCCATCCCTCCCTGCAGAGTAATAACATAAGAAACACACCTGTAAAAAGCAAGTGCAATCATTCTTCGGCTGATTAAAGAAAAAGAAATTCTGCTTGGTTTAGAAACCTTTGATCTGGTTAGAAACTTCTGCAGTATCAGTTCTATCTCAAAGTCCTACCATAAATGTAAGTGTAATTTGACCAAATGCACTATACTATTTTCTTCTCTGAACATCAAGTTTGCAAGTCGTATTCATGCTGCTTGCTTTGGGCACTGCCACTAGATTTATATTGTAGATTTGTATTTGTAAAGCCATATTTGTAGGAGCAACTCAAACTGTATTCAAATATCACTGTCTTAAACTGTTTGGAGGTTGAATGGTAGCTGAAGTGCTAAGTTAGGAAGAGAACAGCAGATCAGCTGTCTTGAGGACCAAGCCTTTTAATGTGAGACTTAGATATTAAGGCTATTATTTTGTAATTAATTTTGTCCATTCATTCTGTGTCAGCCAAATCTTCTACAAATAGGGTAGTAACAGAGATTAAGATTCCAGCACATCATGTTGCAGGCTGCATAATGCCTTTATGACATCACCACAGATTCAGAGAGCATCACTAAGATAAAGAAGAAAAACATTGTTTGGTTTGGGTTTATATATTAATTTTTAAATTTATTTTCTCTTTCATTTTGGCAAAAATTCCAATAACTGTTTTCATCAGTAACAAAATGTATTTAATCTGATCTTTCAATTGTCATTACATTAAGCACAGAAATGTAAAAGAAGCAACAGATTATTTGGGTGTTGACATTCATTCAGTAGCAGCAGAGAAGTAGAGGATTTTTTATTGTTGTTTATGGTTTATGTTTATCTTTGGATAAACTACTTTCACTTTGGGGAAAAAAACTGTGTGTTTTCATCTAACTCAGACACGTGGAACAATTTTTTATTTTACAACCATCATCTCATATTAGTGCATATTTTCTTTCATTTTGCAGGAATGATATCAAAATCTCATAGTCTGTGATATCTTTTAATCAGTATTTCTTTAATTTAAAAGCATTCCAAGTTGAAATCCACCCTGGGATAGAACTATCTTGAATTCCACCATCAATTCTAGTCACTTATTTAAAAAAATCAATTTAAACACAAGATATGCCTGACCAGGAACTGAACAAAAGCTGACTGAAGAATTTAAGTATTTGCTCTGTGATATGTAGAAGTATTTCCAATTTCTTTGCACAAAGAC
Source organism: Hirundo rustica (assembly GCF_015227805.2). Classification (NCBI taxonomy): domain Eukaryota; kingdom Metazoa; phylum Chordata; class Aves; order Passeriformes; family Hirundinidae; genus Hirundo; species Hirundo rustica. The sequence continues at coordinate 35,876,228 of NC_053452.1, forward strand.
GGTAGATTTAAGCATGCAGTCAAATCACCTGTAAGGATTAATTCTCAGTGATGAGAGATTCATAAACTTGTAATATAATGCAGAGAATAAAGTAAACTGCCTTCCTGCAGAGAACAATTTTCCCTACATTCTTTTTCTAATAAAGGAACCATCCACAGTGCCACCAGGCATTCTTTATGTTAGAATCAGCAGCTGCATTTTTGACGTGGGCAAGGTGTAGAATCAGAGAATCATTTAGGTGGGAAAAGACCTTTAAGACCATTGAGTCCCATTGTTAAGCCGCTGCTGTTATTGTCACAAAGTTATTCCAGCCGTGCCATATCTTTCTCAGAAACATGTTTTTTAGACACAGTAGTGTTTTGAAGTATTTGATTTCATGTTTTAGTCTAACATTTCCCCCCCAAAATTAGACAAAATATTAATTGTTGTGGTTTTAAATTAAAGGCAGTAGATAAGTAAAATAAGACAGAAAACATTTTGTAGTCAATTAGACCTTTCTCATAAAAGTAATTTTATTATGGTTTTATTTTTTGCGTACAAAAGTTATGGTTAATATCTGCCTGTCTTTCTGGTCAAGCTTTAAAAAATAATGCCCAAAAGAAATTGCAGGCTTACTTCAAGCACTCCAGTAAAAATAGATGAAGGAGTACATTTAAAACTTCAACTCATAAAGTGTCTTTCATATGGATTAGCACGAATATCTGCTAGTAGTAAATTTAGTTTTCAGATTTGTGTTTATTGTCCAAAGCCAAACGCCACAGTCCTTATTCCTGTATTCTCAACCAGAGCATTATTGCAGCATTTTGGCGGCACTCGTATTCCCTAATTAATATTATCTAATAATTAAGGGTGTTGCAAGCTAGGCACATATTCTTTCAACTTCTAAAGAAATGTACAAAGGGTAGAAATTATATTGGCATCAATAATAGGTGAAGGATTTGTTCTGATGGAAGTATAACAAGTATCATTCAAGGATTAATAAAAAGCAGTAGAAAATTATCTTTCCAACTTGTATATCAAAGCATTTTCTGGACATGACTGATCAATGTGCAAGTGTTGCAGATAATACGATTTAAGGGGCATAGGCTGTCTGATGATGCAAAAATGGCATGCACAATAAACAATAACCTCTTTCCTGTAGCGACATGCATCTTTTACAGGCATTTGTTGCAATTCAGTATATCTAAAATAACACTTTTTTCTGTTTTCCCTTTCAATTTGATCGATTTTTTACATCCTTTTCATAGTACTTTCATACATGCAAAAGAAAAAAATTGGCAAAACCAAGCTGAACTGAATGAAGTCTCTGAACAAATGAAAATACTCTTCATTCTTTGAGCAATATTTTCGATTTTCAAGCTCCTTGAAAAGAGATTTAAACAAAATGTGAAGAGCATACAATTATTTCTGTTTTTCAAAGTCTTTTAAAAGGGAAGTTTTATGTTTGTTGAAACAATTTTTTTTCTTTCTACACAATCTTCTTTAAGCCGTCTTCTTTTCTTTTGAAGCTTTTTAATTAAATCTTTCTATTAATATTAAAATCAATTAAATGAAACACATCTTTATTTTTCTCCATTGAGAAATTTTCCTTATAGAAAGAAAATCATTCCCACGGTGTACTTCAATTTTTTACCCATATCTCTTGGTATTGTTTCATTGTTTCTATTTTCTGGTCTAATTAGATTTTTAAGTAATCCACTTTTATTTCTATCTAAAACAAGGGAGAAACACGTTTTTCATTATATGCAACTAATAATCTCATATATTCCTGAATATAATAAAAAAATTATAAATCTGCTTAAATGATACACTTTGAGTATTATACATTGTTTCCAGTGTTATTTCAAAACCAGTGAAAAACAATTTTCAAAAGAAAGTCTTCCTCGGCAAAGAAATAAAACAATTGGAAATTCTTTAACAATACAAAACCACTGATAAATCAAATTTATATTAATACTATTGAAATTAAATAATTGAGGAAATTGTGACAAGCAAAGATTTTCAAGCAAAATTTTCAAGCAAAAAACCCAATGTCATTGGAGTAATATCGATTACCTCACTTTTGAAATTTCCTTTGCAAGCATATACATCCTTGGATAGACAGCCCCTGCCTGTATTTGTAAGATGATCTGCCATCACTTCAGGATGCATTGTTTTCTACCACTGCCTCACAACCCTTTTTGGAGGTGTCTTCAGCTGTGTACCCAGTCAGCAGCCTGCAGGGACACTGCCTATTGCTCACCCCTTCAACCACCAAGCAGAACCTGAACATGGTAAACATGACTGAAACTATCCAGACAGGGATTAGGGTCAAACGACAAAAAGATGAAATTGTGGTGAAAAGAGAATTTTACCATCCCTGAAAGACTCTGTCAAAAACATTAAACTATTATTAGCTTTAGCTTCATATATAAATATGTGCATTTAAGGCCAAATTGCGTTGAATTTTTGTATATAAGGTAGGGTAATATTTGTTATATAATAATTCCTTCGCCTATTTTTTCCAAAAGGAATTCAATGTTTTTATTCAGCCTTAATTGTCCAGTAAAAATAGTAATTTCAGGTATATGTGTGCTGCTGTCCTTCAAACTTTCTATTAGCAATTTCCTGTTTGGTCTTTCACACAGGCATGGATGTGAGATGTATTACACATGCAGATCAAGTTCAATCTCTACAAAAGACAGTAAGATATCATGGAACTACACCATAATCTGCTTCACATTTGAGCAAACAAAAGATAGTAAAGCCTCGAAATACTGAACCACGAGGTCTGTCCTCGGGAAGAGCCTTTGAAAAAACAATCTTTTTATTTCATTATCTGTGTGGTGTGGGGAGAGTTGGTGGGTATTCATATAGAAGTATTTCCTTATGTTGCATTTCTGGAAAATAGTTAAAATGTTCTTTATCTGATTACCCCTGATTACTTACTCTATGGGAAATACTGATAGTAGCATCCTTGTATACTGTAAGTTTGTGATGTTCTTTATTCTTTTACTTTTCCTCTTATTTTAATGTAAATACTGTTCTATATTCTGAGACACACACACAAGAAACAAACCCACTCTTGTTTATGTATTTATACAAAGGGAACATTCAGGATGCAAACAACTACAGGAGAACTTCTAGTAGAAGTGTTAAAACTCTATGGTACAGAAGTCTCTGCCCCATGTCTAAAAACTACCATTTTTGTTTTTTGATATATGTGTTTACTTTCCACAGGGGAGAAGGAAGAGGAAAGATGCTAAAGGAAATAAAAGAAGGGAAGCAATGGTAAAGTTATTACAGTCAATTGAACCTCTACAATATTTGTACAAAAGAAAATTGTCAGATACTCAACAGCTATAAATCAGCATTGGTTTTTGTCACATAAATAAATTGATTACAGAATGCACAGAAACTTTTATACTCCATTGTTATAGTTACAAAGATGTTCACATGGGGGTGGGGATGTTCAGTAAGAGATACATCTTTTATCAGATGAGAACCTCAGCAAAACTTCTTTGAAGTCAGTAAATTTCCCTGGGAACTTGATAGTATCCTGTAAGTTGTAGTAGTTCTGTTCTTGAAGCCCCTGCAGAAGCTATCATGAACAATTTCACACACCATTGACAAATGAGAGACATACTTTAATCTAACTACATGCAGTGCTGGAAGCAAATCACCGAACCCCCTATACTGAAGAAATTACAGCACTTTACACTAGTTTGTCTATAGCAGCAAAACTTGCCTTTCCTTCATTGTTGTACAACTGACCTTGCATAAGTGTGCAAATACTGTAAGTCTGCTTTTACAAAGAATTATTATTGCACTTTGCAAATGGTCCCAGGAATTCCACTGCTACCCACATCTCTACCTACTCTCTACCTAGTCTCCTTTAACTCACAGACTTCAGGATGGTACTTTGCACTTCACCATCAAGTAAGTCAAGAGATGGGCTTTCAGTGTCAGTGAATAGCTCACATTGAGTTCAATGGGAATTCTGTGAGCAGAGTAAGCCCCTGAACTCAAAGGGATAAACACAACAAAATCTCCTGTGAAGCCCATGGGTGGCCCCAGGCACTCAGGACGCTCAGAGCTCTTCAGATTCAGCCTTTCAAGACCATATCCTGGTACTGATGGACAAAGTTTCCTCAGCACTGGTACCGATGGAACTGCTGAAAAGGGAGATGATATCCCATCAGAGACTTTAGTGTGAATATTAAAGCAATTTTATGAGGCTCAGCCTGAGATAAGTAATTTATATGGTTAAAAAAAAATGAGGAATATGAGCAGATTGTATCAGAGAAGGGGAAAATACCTTCTCAAAATCAAAGAGAATATTCCTGTGATTATTTAGTGGTCCATTTTATCCCTATGACAGACTTCAAATATTAACCGATGCCTCCAAGCATTCCAGTAATGGTGCTCTCAAAGCTGTTTTAACCACATAATTCAGTGAAATCCAGGGAGGATCCTTAATACAAACAGAACACTGGAAAATGTTGTGGTCAGCATCAGCACACCAAGTAACTTCAGTAAAAACAGACAGAATTTATGGTATAGAGAGTTTCAACTCAGAGTTAGCTATTACATGGGATTGTTTGCATTGCCTTCTTCAGTGCAGCATAAAATAAGTCAGCATTCTATTTACATCTGTATGAGAGAAATATCATTTGGGGAGCAGTTTGTTAAATAGCTGTAAATAGCAGTTTTATTACCCCTTTTACATTGCTTTTTATCACTATGTTTAGCTGGAGAAGAGTGAACCCATGCTGCTCTGCTGACTCCTGCACCTGCAGAATCCATCCCACGGTTTCTGGGAAAGGGTAGAGGATCAGGACTCTCTGTGCCTCTCTGTACCACATTTCTCTTCACATTGACATACCAAGTCCTAAGACAGCTAGACAAATAATCAGTTGCTGAATACTTTCCTCCCTATCACTCTGCTTTCTTTTTGGTTCTCAGGATCCCCAGGATCTAAACATACCTGAACTCTTAAGGCTCAACTGTATCTTATCCCTTGATTTTCTGATTTCCCCCCCCCATTTCCAGATGAGCTTTATGGCTGTATTCCAAATATGCATTATTTGCCTTTCTTTTCATTCTTCATTTTACTTTCAATTACACAGCCTTTCAGCCTCTGTGTTATAGATCTCTCTTCTCTGCTTTTTCCATTGTGATACCAAATCTCTCAGTGGGCTGCTTTTCAGTACAGCATACAATTTGTCACACACATGCATAAATTGCTCTTCCCAACTGGAAAAAAGAAAGAAAGAAAGAAAGAAAGAAAGAAAGAAAGAAAGAAAGAAAGAAAGAAAGAAAGAAAGAAAGAAAGAAAGAAAGAAAGAAAGAAAGAAAGAAAGAAAGAAAGAAAGAAAGAAAGAAAGAAAGAAAGAAAGAAAGAAAGAAAGAAAGAGAAAGAAGAAAAGAAAAAATAAAATAAAAGAAAAGAAAAGAAAAGAAAAGAAAAGAAAAGAAAAGAAAAGAAAAGAAAAGAAAAGAAAAGAAAAGAAAAGAAAAGAGAGGGAAAAAAAAAAAAAAAAAAGGGTGAAATCCATTAATGGTGGTGATTGGACTTCCCTGAAAAAGTACCAATATCTACAGTCTGATTCAATCACAGGATGGTCTTTCCACAAGAACCTTACAGACATGCAAAGGGACTTGGGATTAATGCCATAAAATAAATCCTCTTTAAATTTGGTTCAAAATGTTAAATATTTGTATATATTTTTTTCCTTTTTAATTAGTAATTTCAGTATTCCTTGGCTTCAAATGGGAATATAACAATGACAGCAGAAATGTGTCTCCCCTCTCAAAATGGAAAAACCCACGTGCTCAGAGGCTCATCTCTCAAGGGTGTAGCAGCTTTGCCATAACATCTTTCTTTCCTCTGGCATATTGCTTTGCAGCACTCTCCAGTTCTCTACTGGCCTCCTGAGCTTTACAGTAATGAAAAACTAGTATAGTTTATAACAAATAGTATAAATTTTATATATTACTTAGTCCTGTATCATAAGACTGCCTAGAGGTCACAGCCTATGCTGTATCCTCTTGCAGCACAGACTGTACAAATCCCTAATAAAATGTACCCATTGACCCTGGGATTTTAAGTAAATAAGGTACCGTAAGAAGGAGGAAAGATGCTTAAACCCTATTTACATGCAAAGAACTGAGAAATTAAGAGGCTTACCAAGACAGAAAAATTGTCCACAGAGAAGTCTGGAATGGCAGCAAGTTTCAGAGAAACTGCTTTTCTTCTTGCTGACATGTCAAATATGTTTGAATATTTTGGTCTTGAAAAGGTAAAAAAAAAAAAATAAAAATTGAATGACAGAATATGAAGAAATGTATATATATTAGAGTAGCAAAAAATAAAGCAAAGACATACATGAGTAAACAAAGGTTTAAATTGTCAGCCCTTCTACTCAAAATATGTCAGGGAGATTTAACCCTCTGAGCTTCCGGGAGACTAGAGTTTGAAAATCAATCGGTTTTGGACCAGGACAAATGTCAGGTATTTTCATATTTGATAAAGGACACTATATTTTCAGTTTTTCTTTAATTCAGCCTGGAGAGAGAGGACTGAGTAGTGAATTTCAGCCATTCGAAAAGGATCAGTTAAAGTGTAACTGATAACCTATAGCTGATAAACTATAACAACTGCACTACCCACCTCAACACCCCTCTGTCCATATGTGAGGCACCGATGATACATCACACCATGTGTACCAAATGCATAACCATGTCTGCTAAACATGGAGATTACGAGGTCAGACATGGGATGGTGCATCAGTACCAAATTGTTCTAGAAGACAAAACACTGACATTTTGCAGAAACTGATGGGTATACAAATACCAAACAGAAATGGAAGCATGAACAAGAGCAGATGCCATCTCTTTCCTTGAATGACAGTAGGGAGTCTCCACTCTCTCTTGTCATTTTTCAAGCTGACAGAGAGGACTGATTCCAGCTGGATCAGATGTCACCCAGAATTATGAACCAGAAACCAGAACCAATGCAGCTGGCCAGATTTCACCAATAAAGATATGAAGGAAGCATTAGGCAAACCTGCTGCACTCAGATGTACATGACTGTAATTGCTGAATGGCAAGGTGGGCAGGTATACCTTTCTGCCTGTGCAACTATACACCATAATATCTCCGCTGCTAAAGTTAATTACAGATGCTAATGACAAAAATTTTCAACCTAGAAACCCTGACACCGATCACACGGAAATATTTTGTGACAACAATTCAGCACAGTCTGTGCCTCATCTGTGGGCCAGCCCTGCTTTGTCTTGCACTCTGCCTGTAGAGGGTTTGGAGAAGGCCTGCTGGAGTGTTGCTTTGGCTCATGTATCTGAACATGTGAACTCCTGCCCATATAGATCAGGGAGTGGTGGAAAGTGCCGTAAATATCCATGGCTCCTCCCACACAGAAATAATTGACTCTCCAGGCCTTAGGCTTGATAAACTCTTCCAAATCCCACAAGATATCCATAATTCTATATGCTTTATTGAGATGTAGTTCTCTCGGTAGAAGCTGCTCTAACAAAGAGAAACAACTGTTTTTGGAAGTGTAATTTTAAAATTATCTGCAACTAGTGACTATGCCTGAGCACCAATGTGGAACTGCCCGTGTTCCCAGGACACTCCTCCTCCCATCTGCAGGGCTGGGGACAGAGTGACATGAGGTGCCTAAACACGTGCAAGGTGTTTAAATTTAAAATTATTAAAAGATTTTAAATGATTGGTGGGATTTGTTTTTCTAGACAGTTCTTATTCCATAGAATTGTTCCATAGAGTTTTCACCAGGAATGGGAAACTAACATCAAGACATTCTCTATTTCACTCTCCACCAGCACAGGTGCTCTGACAGGGATTCGAGTTACAATGTAGAACGTGCAATCACTTATACCCATAGAGGACTATCAAGTTTAATGGGACTGTATGACATTAACTGGGGCCAAAATTTGGCCAAATTTATTTTCCATGTAAGTCCACAGTTTTAGCCTGTTAACACTGTGTATGCATATTTGCATTCATAGCTTTCGCTTTTCTACAAGAATGCTAATTTAGGTACAATGCTAAGAAGTTGTTGTTTAGCCTCATTTTTACTCTTCATCTTAAAGATGAATAAATTTCAGTTCTGAGGGATAAAAACTGGAGTTTATTAAGCTTTTCTGTAAGAAATCAACCAAACAGACTTGTTTCTCTTGTACTACAAAAATGTTAGTGACTATCCTTGTGTGCTGTGTAAATGTGATCATTTTGTAGCCAAATGCAAGATGAGAGACAATGGCTGTTTTTCTTCATTTGAGAGCTTACTTAATTTATTAAAAACAAAAAACAAAAACAAACAAACAAACAAACAAACAAAAAACACAAAAACCCCCCACCCAAAACCAAAAAACCAAACAAATCAGGCCTTAAGAATATGCCTATAAGATTTATTGATTGATTTACGATGTGTGTCCATGGTTTGCTACCTGCATTTTTACAGCTATAAATCAACATAATATGCTCTTATGCAGCCTGATTTTCTCATTAAAGAAACAAACTTGCTTTGTTCCCTTTGTGCTATGATGTATTTATTAAAGTTGTAGAAATATCTTTTACAATCCCAATAAAGTAAAAGAAAAACCTTGAACTTCAACATTTCTCTTCTGAGACTGGGTATATTTCAGCAGCTGTGTGTATTTATGAACTGTGTTGTCCAAAATTTACTAAATTATTATTCAAAACCAATCTTGCAAACTTGCCTAAGCCGCTTGAAAATATGAAAGTAGTCAATCTCACGTTCTAATGGATGGTATTCTCAAAGCCTAAAAGACTCTAAAATTACTCAGAAATATGGTGATAAAATATTTTGCCACTAATAATCCATCAAGGGTCAAAAAATGATCAAGAAAATAGGTTTGACAAAGCACTAATACAAATGAGGAAGATCTCAGTAGTAATAGTGTGAATGATGACTCTCAGAGACACCGTTCACAATTTTCTATTTCATCTTGGATTTATATATTAAAATATATTGACATCAGGAAATGAATATTTTCCCACCACCAAGGCATTTAAAAATATTCCCACATGAAGAAAACAAGACTAATTACAGTACCTCATATTTAATGCTCCCACAGAAGCTGCCCATGGAAGCAACCATAACCAAAATTGTGGGGCAATATCAAATCATTGAAGAAAGATGAAAATCACCCAGTTTCAGAGAACCAAGAAAAAAATTGTGATATCATATGGAGATAATGAATTCTTTGTTATTCAAGGTGATGGGATAAGGAAAAGACTGATGGATGGATAAAAGTGGACCACTTCATAGCTATACGGATTTGACTCTTCCTTCTCATCGTTTTAACATCACTTTCTGCATTCACTTTTTTCTGCCAAGATTTTCAAGCAGATAGACTTATAAGAGGCGTGAATTCATGAATATTCAGAGTAATGAGTTATGTTTTCACTGGTCTGATTTTTTACTTGTACTGCAGTTGCAATATATTTTACGTTATAATATCTCTATGATATTGCAAAACTTTTTACCTCAAGCAAGTTAACTTGTGTAATGTTAGGGCTTGTCTTCCTTTATTTACATGATGATTTTAAAATTGGTTTGATGATCTATTTGCCAGCAAGAGTTAGCAAAAATGTAAAGCAATAAAAGATATCCTCAGCCAGCAGCTAAGACTATGACCTTGGGAAAAATAAAGTTATATTCTAAGTGTCCTGCCATCTCTTCTACCTTACATGTACAACACTTGCTCTTACAGATAATGATAAGATCCCTGCTTTGTTTATTCATTCTTTGGAACAACTGAAAATATAAGCTCCTGGATTTACCTGTGAAAAAGCATTAAAAATTGTCTCCAAATCCTCAAACCGAGTCTAGCAGAGTTAGTTTCATTGGCTCCACCAGGCCATTGGTACCTTGTTGAAAAACAGAGGCATTTTCTATTCCAAAAAAATCCACAATAGTACCTCTGTTCATTTCTGCTGCCTGCTTTATACCCTCTTTTGCTGCTGCCACCTCCATTTCGAGATAGACTGACCACCTCAGACACTGTCCTCCTGAATACTCTTCTGGCCTTGAAGAATGAAAACAGCCAGACTGGGGCAAATGGCTGTACAGCACAGTTTACTCATGTCAGCAGCTTAATGTACAAACTGAGCCATGTAATTTATACTTCTGAACCTACAAAAAAATGCATGTCTTAGAAATTTAACTCTAAAGAAAAAGCAGGAAAAAACCTCCAAACCTCAAAGCCTAAAATAATTTGAAATGTTATCCGAGGTTAATTATGACAACGTGATACAGTAATAAATTAAATTTCAATCTAATGAGAAGATATATATATGCAGGATTTATTAACTACCAGATTCTAGTAAACTTTTCTCCATTCTTTTCTTCTTATTGGTTGTCAAAATAAAAAGGTCTGCTGGAAAATCAGCTGAGATGTCCTTTGACCTCTGAAGACGTCAAAATGAAAGCTGCATCTCTGAGAGGTTAACTAGTCTGTGAAAGTACAGGCACCTTATTTTTTTTTAATACACTTTACATAGCCTGCGTGTAAACCTCTTTGGGTTTATTAATCAATCATAACTCATTGCTAATTAAGGGTTAGGCACACCAACAACAGTTTTGACAGCTGATATGCTGCAGGTAATTAAGTTGTTCTAATTATTTTTTAACATTAAATTCATTCTCATATGACAGTTTTAGAATGCCTTTTTAAATGGGCTTCTGTTAGTAAAGAGCTTGCTTTTAGTTAAGAATAGAGGAAAAAAATAGTCTACCTCAAGATTAATCAAATTATATTTTAGTTACTTTTTTTTTCTTCAATTTTATATACTCTGTTTTGCTGCCACTCTGTAAGAGAAGAGAAGAGAAGAGAAGAGAAGAGAAGAGAAGAGAAGAGAAGAGAAGAGAAGAGAAGAGAAGAGAAGAGACACTTCACATTTTTTAATTGTAAACCTGTTATTTTATATTTTCTATTTTTTACATACTGCTAAGTCGAGACAATAATAAACTTGCTTTTAAAATATTTTAAAATAAATAATCCCAAACTCACTATTTTCAATAAAAAATATCTTTGTGGACTCCTATATTTAGTTTTGCTTAATTTTTCAAGGTTTTTGAGGAATTAGGAGGAAAGGATTCTGGATAGCTGAATAAATCTAAAGCTAGCCACCCACAACAAAGATAAAAGGGATAAAAATCCATTAATAGAAGAAAATAAGAAGATAATTGCTGGATGCTTTGGGACAGCTATTAATTTGATTCTTGTATTAATCGTCAGAGTGGCAGGTTGCCAGTTTCCAGCTGTTTGTGGTTTTATGTGATGGGTTATGAACAAGTATGTAAATACTTTTGTAAGTGCTAGCTTTAGAAATAGTAATAATCATCTTCTCTTTTGTAAAATTAAAACTACATATTGACAAAATAGCAGATTCTGCACTCACTCTGTCTGAAAACACTGAGCCTAGAGCTGATCTAAGCAATTAGTCATGTATTTGAAGCACACTCCCATGTTTAACTCCATCTCTTTTCTCAATGCACTGTCATAAATTGTAAGTGAGAGAAATGCCTCAGCACACCAGAACTTGCTATGCAATGGATTTGAAACAGTCAGCGATTCATCATCTACCTCTTCAACTCTTCCTCTTGAATGCTTTTAATATGCCAGTAAAGTCCTTTAAGTTTCTGGTGTCTATAGGCCATTCACTGTGGTCCATCTCCAGATTTCTGCCGCGGTTGATTCTCATATCTCCTTACCTGTGGTATGTTGATTGCCTCATCCTCAATTAACAGAATTTTAGCCATTTCACTAGGGTTTATTTGAGTTTTAGTGTTTGGGCTTGTTTGGGGGTTTTTTTTGGTGGTGGGATTTTTTATTTTTTTTTTTTTTTTTCTTTTTTTTTTCTTTTTTTTTTTCTTTTTTCAAAAGAGTAATAAATGTCAACTCCTTATCTGGAGATAGTCCCTGCTTTTTCTTTTAGGAGTTATGGAATACTTACTATTTCAAACTGTAAAGCTTTTAAATCAATTATTTGATCACTGAACCTGCTTGTCTGGTTGATTCCCAGTTTTAAGACACTGCAACAACTAGAGACAAACTGTTTCACAGTGCGCAAGTCTGCATACAGCCCCAGTTAAAAATGGTACCTAAACATACACCTTACCTCAGAGACTCCAGCACCTTGCCCTAAGCTACTTTCAAAACAAAGCTTATTCACAGGATTTTTGCTGAATCAGATTTAACTGCAACACATGCAAGGCCAGTCATCAGAGTTTCATTGACACACACAGGATTGTTGAGTATTCAGTCCAATGGACTCTGCAGAGAAACCTTGTTTGTGTAATTAACAATGACACTGGATTATTCCCCTGAGTGTTTGTTTTGTGACTAATGTTATGCATGCAAGTCCCTTTTAGTGCAATTCATCTTCCTTTAATCTTTCAATCCAAGAATTAGCTTGATCTAACGTGATTTTCTAGGCTGCTTCTTCAGTCAATAAAAAGTGCTGGGTGTTTAGAGAAAAAGCTGGATGAGTAGCCTGGATTAGGTTTTACCAACATTAGGTAATAGGGATCCTACTTCATGCCTCAATTAACTCTCCATTCTAAAATGTTCACTTCAGAGTGTTATTCTAGAATCATATTTTTCAACATTGGAACATAATTTAGTATAAATATTTCGTAGAATTAATAAAGTGTGTAACATCCTTCAAATTATTTCTGGGATTCTGTAATCAAATATATGCTCAGAAGGGTTCTTTTTAAATAAAAAAAATGTGCAGTAAAGGCATAAAGAAACAGAAAAATTTACATATGTCACTATTTGCAGCATGTGGATGGGAAAAGTGAACTTACATCACATACTGATTCATACAGAGAAGGATGCAAAATGTGTCAGAAACTCTGAGCGGAAACTGCTGACTTGCACAAGAAATGTACTGCTGTCCCTGATGGATTGTCAGTTAAATTTAACACCTCTCTGAAGAAGCTGTTGGCTCAGAGTGTGTGGAAAAGGAAAAAGGAACCTAGGAGAAGGGCAGCTGCTTCCTCATCCAGAGATATCTTTTGCCTTGGAAACCAAATATTGTGAAATCCTTACCAGTCAGTTTATATCAAATAGGTACAGTAGTAACAGAGGCAGATCAGCAATGTGCCTGACCAAATTTGTATGATGGACATTTATAGATGGCTTATATATTTTTATTATTATTATTTAAGTCAAGGAGGATTTAATTAGATATTACTGTTGTGAGCTCAAAAACTATGCAAGTATTTTTCATGCGAATGTACAAAGCACTATCATATTCCAGAATTTTTACTCTTCTTTTATTTTATAATGCCAAAGTATAATGGGGAAGGCAGGAGAAAGAGCTTTATTTACTTCCTCTTATATCCTTATTTATCAAATTCCAGCTTTAAAATTTAAAAACCCAAAAGTTACTGGGGGAGGAGGGGGTGGGTTGTAGAAGGGGGGAGCATCCCTGTTCTGTAATGAAGAGGAGTTTGGGGGTTTTAGATTTGCTTGAATCTGTCACTTCAGCACCTAGTCAGGTCAGACAGTTTCAATACTGTAATAATGACATGTTTTGCAGTCCCCTGAGGCTTGTTAGTTACAATAGCATTCCATGCCTAGCAAAATGAGTAAATGTTTCAGGACTTTTTTCAAACTAGATCAGAGTACACCTCTCAAAGATGTGGTAGTACTTTTGTCATGGTTGACAGTAAAGTGTTTGTCAATAGCAGCAGAGCATGCAATACCTGAGAGAAGCCTCCTTTTTTTAAGTGTGAATAAAGAATATTTTTTCAGATTTAAAAGAAGAGGGAAAAAAAGAAAAAAAAGACATAGTCGATCAAAAACCTCATTAATTCACCCCCCCCCCTTTTTTTTCTTTTTGGTTTTGGTTTGGTTTTTTTGTTCTGGATACATAATCTCTTAATCTTGAAGAAGAGGTGAGAATAGTGATCTCCTTGTTCTGAAAATGCCCCATACAGAAATGTAATTACACATAGTACCTGGCCTAATTTAGAGGCATAAGGCATTAAATATTTGGCTGATTTTCTGTCAGTTCCACTGGAGTTACTCCAGATTAACACAAATGTAACAATTTCACTGGTTGCTTATCTGCACCCTGGGTGATATGTTGAATCCTCTCAAGTACTATTTACGTTATTGCCTTGACTTAGGGCTAGGGATCCCATAGCCAGGGTAGATTAACCACGTTTATCCTGGAGCTGATACTGAAGCTCATCTACATAATTTGCTATTTTCCTTCATTTAACTGTAGCAAGCTGCTGCTGAAAATGCCATGAAGTTGTCCTGTGGATATACACTCACACCTTCTCTTTGCTCTCAGGCACAAAATAGACTCTCTGTTCATCAACTGGATTTTTCTGTTGTTTAAAAGCTGGCATGTACAGGCACTTAATCTACAAAAAGGTCATACAGAGACAAAAATCTCTGTAAATTAGAGCTGTATTTCTCCATCATGAGGATGTACTTTGCTCATGCTTTGGTACCTATGGCACCCTCTCCTATGTCTTCTATAAACGCAATCCCCGGTTCAGGGCACAGTGTCATAAAATGCTATAGAAGCAGACATTTACATCGGCAGCAGCTGGGACCTTCCTAGTGTACATGGCCTTGGAATACTATGCTCCAGGCTCTAAAAGCTTTTACACATGTTTAAAGCGTGGGTGTATTTTCATTAGCATTACCATACTGAGTGCGCAAAGGCTCCATTCTCTGTAAGCTGCTGCTGCCCTGTGCTGCAAACAGCTGGGAAGGCAATGCCTGAGAACTGCGTGTCAGGCTGGATGTACACAGTGGGTAACTATATCAGATGTGTCTATTTTTCAGAGGTGTTACCTGTGTGGAGGTGTTTGCAGAGACAATCTCGTGCCTTTAAACTAGTCCAGCTCTGTTTATACTTCAGTGTCATTGCTGACTTATATAAGCCCTCCAGTTTCTGTCTCTGCTATAAAGCTTCTCTTTTCCTTGCTCATTTTCTTCACCACAATGTATTTGCCATACACACCTGCCAGTAAAGTGCAAAATTACCTTTTGATGCAAGTTAAATCTATGTAACTGTCCTCATGTGGCTTATGCCACCATAATTCAAATTTTAATTTTCAAGCTGTGGATCTCAAAAGGATTGCAATTTATACTAGTGTTTCCTAATCTGTACTACTAATAATAAGTCATGCTATCGTATAACAGGCAGTAGTTAAAACTGATTAGTTACATGGTGTGTTTTGATTTGTATTTTCAAAAAAAAGTAACCAAGTGGGATTTGAATGTGAAAGAAGAAAGGACCCACGGTCTGTATATGCTTAGACAGGATACTGACGTAGAATGAAGATCCAGATTTCTGCGAGCTTTTTCTTTCTTTGCTATTCTTGTCATGCACTTGGAATATCCCAAGGCTATGTTTTAAATGTCAGGGTTAAGTTTCCTCTTTTTGGTTCAGAAGGCATGCAACGACATACAAAAAATGTGTTATTTCCAAGCTTAAAAACATCTAAAAGTTTCATCATGTTGAAGGTTTGCTGTTTCTTTTTTTTTTTTTTTGTACTTGCAGTAACGATATTATATGCCCTAAAACCTTGAAAATATGTGTAAATAATATGACTAAAATAATTTTTTTCAAACATCTAGTTGATTGCTTACCTCAGTGTGATTCTGTCTGCAAAAGACACAAGTCTTGAAATGCAGTCATAACTAGCTAAGTAATATTGACCCCAATGAGAATACTTTGTACGTTATATAGTACTTATATATTATACATAGCATATGCACCTATATAAGTACATATATGTGCTGGTTTTGGTCCAGGGGAGAGTGAATTTTCTTCCCAGTGTCTGCTATGGGGCTGTGCTTCAGATTTGTGCTGAACACAATGTTGATGATGTAGAGGTTTTGGGTTTTTTTTTTTTTTTTTTTTTTTTTTTTTTTTTTTTTTTTTTTTTATTTCCAAGGTGTTTTCTGCTTTTCCTACAGCCACACTAGTGAGGATGCTGGGGGTACACAGGAAGTTGGGATGAGACACAGCTGACCCAAACTGACCAAAAGGATATTCCAGACTGAATGACATCATGCTCAGGATGTAAATTAGGGGGAAGAAGGAGGAAGGGATCGATATTTGGAGTGATTGTGTTTGTCTTTCCAAGTCACCATTATGTGTAATGGGGCCCTGCTCTCCTGGGGATGGCTGCACACCTGACTGCCCAAGGGAAGCAGTGAAAGAATACTTTGTTTTGTTTTGTGTTTTGTTTTGTTTGTGTGCAAGGCTTTTGCTTTCCCTGTTAAACTGTCTTTACACCAATATGCAAGTTTTTTCATCTTCCCATTCACTCCCCAGCTCCTCCAGTGGGGGCATGGGTGCGTGAGTGGCTGTGTGGTACGTGGTGGCTGGCTGGGGTTAAATCACAACAAAAGGCTTTGGATGGCATGCTGAGAATAGTGCTGAGCCCACAGAGCTGCTGTCCTGACCAAGAAGGGCAACAAGCATTGGGTGTACACTCTCAGCTATCTCCCAGGTCAGACCTAGCCTTAAGAGCCATGGAAGTGAGGTACTGTGTCAGGAGTCTGCAACCAACCATGAGAGCAACAAAAAGCATCCACCTCTCATTGCATGTCAGGAATTCTGGCTGGGTCCACAAATATCTTTACTTTCCACTAATGGTCTCAAGGCCACATCACATATATAGAAATGGAAAAGTCATTACATCCCTCCCAGGAAAAAAATGGTTTCACTTTTTTTTAATTTTTTAGACACACTGCATTTATGCATTCCCTCTGATTTTGTCCTGAGCATCATTTTATATTTATTTACACCACATTTCAGATGACATTTTATCACCTATCATTCAGTCTCTTTCAATTCTGTTTCTTACAGCAAGAGACTTATCCCTGTGTCTCACACTCGATGAGCAAACTTCAAAGAGCAGCAAGCAGCTGCATTTCTCCAACATGAACGAGCCCTGACACAAATTGGCTTGGGTCCTGCGGCCCCCGGGGGTGCCAAGGACTGTCACCCCCATCTCCCACCCATGGCACGGGGCGTTTCTAACCAGGTTCAAGCCCTGAGGAAATGCTGCTATTCCACACAAAGACAGCAAAGCGAGGTTCGGGTTGCAGCCTGCTGACCTGCTGCGCTCCACCTTTACATGCACTCCCGCAGGGAGAAGCCCAGAGGTAACAGAGCTGCTCCATCCTGCACAGTGGCTGTGCCTGAATGCATCTTGTGAGTTGTACAGTTCTGCATTGGCCAGAAAATCACTGACTGGGCAGAGGGAGGAAGCTCCAGCTGAACAAGTTCGTTGTTTGGTTTGGTGTCGCAAGAGGACATGAAGAGAAATAATACTCACACTCTCCAACTCCAAGGCAAAGAAAGCTGACTTTATTACGATGACCTCGCATATATAGATTCTGGACAATGACCAGAGATTGGAGAACAAGGTTACCACCTCTCCATCCCACTGGCGAGGCTAGAAGTCGATCTAGAAGTTGACCGTCATCAGAAAAGAATGTGAAAATCAACTCTTGTTTATATTACAAACATGAGAAAACTTGACTACATGTAAACATTATGAAGGCTATGTAAATGTAAACATTAGAAGGCTAACAGGATATGGCAACGGGTTGGTTTTTTGTTGTTGTTGGTTTTGTTTGGTTGGTTGGTTGGGGTTTTTTTAATAGAAAAAAGATCCTATTTTTTCTAAGTTAATTTGTAGAGATTTGGGGCACAGTTAATAATTTTTCCTATTTCTGATATGCATCTATGTGATTTCATTAACTGATAATTGCTTTTGATGTGGATTGCAGAAGGAGATAAATGACTCATGAATCAATAAGTGATGAGATTTCAGAGTCACTTATTGATTTTTATCTCCAATTTACCCTGCACTGAATTTAATTATAGCTATTGCACTCTATTTGTTTGAAAACATTGCATGCAAATATTTGCATGAGGTTTGTTCAGTGAAATTATACTTCAGTTGTTTTAAAATAAGTAGTGACTTTTGCACAGAAAAATGTCACTAACTTGAGAAAATATCCAAGTATGTCAACCCTTAATCATTATCTGGAAGCCCTTGAAGAACTTCATGAACACTTTAAAGCTTGTCTGTGTAAAAGTTTTCATTACCACAATGGGAATTCTATGTGGTGTGTGGTTTGTTGTTGTTGTTTTTGTTGTGTTGTTTTTTTTTTTTTTTTTTAATTTTAATGGCTTGCTCACCTGGAAGTGTATTTTAAGCCAAACTGATGTAAATAAAGAAAGGTTTGTATTAACTAGAATGGAATTATTTGTTCCTACATTTTAAAAGTGAAACATAATTTTTCATTTCATATTTCAAGGATAAATTTACCCAGATTTTTATTCATAATGTAAACAGAAGTTTTAAACTGAAACTTCAGCTTTTGAGTTTCAAAGCATGTTTAATTTATTTGGAAACAATTTATTTTATGAATCTGTGTTGGTACGAAAAAACTGAAATATTTTCATTCCGCTGTGACATAGCATTTTTGGATACAAAACTGAAAGAACACTTTGATGCATAATGATATAAAGATCTATCTATAAAGATTCTTTTTTCCCTTTTTTTTTTTTTAAAGGAAATTTATCTTTCTGCTGCCATGTAGAGCATTTTCTTACCATTATAACTAATTTTCTGCTAAATCTAATTTTAATGCTATTTCTACCTTCCAGTTAGATACACCAGGTTAATACAGTGATTTAGTACTTTTTATTAGAAATTTAATACAAGAATCTGTTTTATGTAATACAACTCATATATATTTTCTAATGTAGGAAGCCCTACATGAAGGGCCTCTGGTGAAGGAAAACTGTCAAAATTACAATTGTATAATTACATCAATTTAATTCCTTGAGAATCACAGAAATAACAGGTAGTAAAGGGGTCCAGTCTCTAGCCCACAGGCTATCATAAATAATAATAATAATAAAAAGCAAGAAGAAATTTGGGAACTCAGATATCTTTCTTAATTTCTGAAAACAAAGTTATTATGGATTGCACACTTTAAAATATATTGGCACTTTGAAAGGCAATCTCCTTTCCAGCCTTTAATCTGTTTGTTTGGGGGTTTTTTGTTCTTTCATGCTTTTATACTCACACTGTCTCCAACTTAGCCACTTTGTGTGGCTAAATTTCCTCCAGAACATCCCAGCTCTAGCATATTTAGTACTCAAGTTTATGCATGAGTCCTCAATCAGGAAATGCAGAATCAAATATTTAGCCCTATCATGGGAATGGAAAGGTTAATATATACATATATATATAAATTTAACACCTATTAGTAAGACATATTTCTTACTCAAATTAAACTAAAGGGAATTAAGATCAATTGGAGTACTTCCATTAATTTAATTTGGCTGTGAAAGGGTTCCACGAGCTGATAGTCATGTTAAACACCCATGTTTGCATAATTATATTATGTGTTTAGATATGTTTCAGCTATTTTGTATTAAAAAGAAAATAGTAAATGTAGTAGAAATGTTTAACTGTGGTGCGTGGGGTTTTTTGGTGTTCTTTTCTTTTCTTTTCTTTTCTTTTCTTTTCTTTTATTTTCTTTTTTTTAGATTAGAAGTTGATATTTTGCAGAATAAAAGATTATTAAGGGGTGTTAAGAGGTGGACTTAAATAGTATGTTGAAAAATTTGTATTTATATTAAAAAATAGTTCTGTAGGCAAATCCTTGAAGAAGTAAACAATAAAATTCCACATGGTGCTACTTTTTCTTCCAAGTGTTTCTCAGGGAGTTTTTGTTTTCTAAGGAATACTGGCAACATATTTCACTGTACTTAGAGCAAGTAAAGAAGTAAATTAATTACTTACAAAATATGGGAAGGAATATAAAGTTTTTAGTTCATGAGATTTCACAGATTATACTAGTTTCCAAGAAGACCCATATACAAGTGACATGTATTAATTTGATTCAAATAATATAATACAGAAGATTCAAATAGAATAAGGTGTTGTGATAAGTTCTTTTCTAGATTAGGTTTGTTTTGGCATCTTTAAGTTTCATGCCTCAAACTGTAGTAAGACTTTGATCTCATTCTTAGGAAAAGGAGTTAATGGAAGACATTTCTCCACATAATGTGAGGCAAAAATTTGTGCTTAAAATAATTTATTTTATTTTTTGCTATGCCCTCATCCTTTCTAACTGTATCTCTTATTCTCAACTGCTTCCTGGGATTCACCTACTCTCCTCAGGCTATCTATATCTCCTATATTAAATTATTTTGCAATTTTTTATCACTTTCTACCTTTCCCATATTTCTCTTATACCTTATTACTCTTGACACTCTTTCTTTGTGTCTCTTCCTAGTCTCTATTTCAGAATTGATTTAGCCAAGTTTCAAGCCAGTGACTAGTTTTTCCTGGCTTTCTGATAAGATTTTAATATTTTTCAGCTTTTTCTATGGTTTTTCTCAAGAAACTGGATATACATGCTTCCCAAATTCAGACTTTTCTGGTTATGCAATTCCAACAATCTCAAGAATAAAGTTAAGTGCTGTTTTGGGGATTTTTTTCTGTCACAGTATTTGCCTTCCTTTTTTCTTCCTTGTGTTCAGGAAGAATAAAATTACAAGCACTGATTTGGTTTATGCTATAATTTTTTGCCCTCAAATTCAAGTAAACTGTTGTTTCCTGCTGTAATTGCTTTTCAAATCAATGTCTGTGTCATTTTGGGCTGAGAAGAATTACATCCCAAGTGATTGTTTAAGCTGCTGAGACAGTGCTTCTCTAAACAATTTTCTGCTATAATAATTGGCCTGTTTCTATGCATGCAGTCTTTTTCCTGTACCGTTCTATTGTTCAGTTTAGCTGTGTGGTCTCCTGTAGCCGAGGTTCAATATTCTCATAATTGTCACAAAATCAGGAATCCAGCTCTGCTAATATGCTTGAATTCTGAGAAAAAGGATTAGTAATTTTCTGTAAAGATCCTACTTTGTAATCACAAATGCATTTCTTGCCAGCTGAACTAGCTATTTGCTAAAGTGGGCCAGAGAGTGGAAATCTACCACTTTCTGAACGGCAGTGTTTCCATGCCAGCCTGTGGCACTGTTCATTGCCCTGAGCATCTGCCTCTCCAGCAGGCAGGAAGCCTGACAGCAGCCTCTTAGGCCATATCAGAAAATTTTGTGGGCTTTGGGTGGGTAGAATCCTCAAAACTTGACTGGCTCCTTTTGTCTTTTCCGTCTCCCTGTCCTCTGTGATGCCATCACCAGGCCAAGAGAGCCGTGCTAGAGCTGCCCAGGGACCACGTGCATGGTGACTGGTTGAGTGGCAAACAGAAGAACTGGTTAGCCACATTATTGCCCTGTGGAGCAACCAGCAGCTGAGTTCTGACTGGCTTTCATCTCTGTTTTCTGTCCAGGTACTGATTTCTTCTCCACTTTCCAAGTTATTTTGGAGTGGTCAACAGAATTTAGGAAGTCATTGAGAATGGATGTTACCAAAGATAGGTAGATGGTCAAGCAGAGAGCATGGTCTCATGAACCTCATTTCACTAAGAAATAAGACTAAAGAGGAGGGAAGAAAAACAAAGAGACAAGTCAGGGTTAAAATTTTTACATTTGAAATATTTAATAGTAAACTATAACTGTAATGAACTGTGAAAGGTCATCTAGTCCATCACTCTCATGAAAAATTAAGTAAATATGTGATGTTCCTGATCAGTGGTTTAAACTCAAGAAAATATCCAGTTCAGGTGATCCCACAGTTCCTGTTTCAGCCCTTTCCTTGCCCTCCAGAAGAGACAGAAAAATGCCTCTACTGGAAATGAAGATATTTTCTGGTATACAAAATGAAAAAAAAAACCCTAAAAAATGCTAAGCTCTTTTCTTTGTGTCTGATGATTCATTACTTATCTGATGGCCTTTTTCTTTTTTAACTAAAATAATCCATATCCTTCTGTTTTTCCTTGAAATTATTAAACCTTATGTAATGCCCATGTCTCTCCCCTAGAGTGTCTTTGATTCAGCTTCCTCTTGCTTGAAGTACAGCATTCAGAACTAGACATCAGACTATACCTTAAGCTGCAACATAAAATAATGCATTCTTCTATCTTCCATATGACACTGACCATTAATATATGCAAGAACACGATCTAGTTGCTTCTGTGACAGTTTCATATTTCTTACTTATTCCCATTTGATATTTTAATAGCACAGCATGGTCTTTCGTGAAGTAGTGCTGCCATGCCATATTTCCCCTTTGGGTATTCCTATATGTTTCTATTTCTTACATGAATCATTTGTCTTTTTAGCTTGTTGGTTTGAAAAAATATCTTTAGTATATAAAGACAGTTTTGAAGTCAGACTCAATTCTCCAAAAAGAACATTATATTTCTTCCCCCACTGCAGTCTGATGTCATGTAAAAATACTACTTAGACTAAGAAAAGAACTGTGCCAAAACAGAATACACCAGTTGTGGAATCCCAAGAGAAATGTCCTGGCAGTTAGACAGAGGCTCATATCTTCCTATTTAATAAACAGAATGGTTCAACTACCTGTAAACACTCGTGTTGCATCTAGATAATGCCTGATCAGTTCATTTCCAGGACTGTCATGCATGTTATGTCAAAAGCCTTACTAAGTTCAGGTGTTTCACATATTGAAAGCCTTCTCAGCTTTCAAAGAAGACAGCTACTTTGCCAAAATGACAGTGTCTTCTTGAGCCTCAATTTGTCTTCAAAAATTCACAGTAACTATTTCTTCCCACTTCACTACCTTGCAGATGCTTCAAAATAGTTTTTATTTACTTGTTCTAGTGTTTTTTTCCTAGCTTTTGAATTTGCATTGAAAGAGGATAGGCTCCTTCTTTTTCCCCTTTCAGTTTTCTGAGATCTTCCCCGCTGGTATGAAGTGTGCAAAGATAATCGCTGCTAATGCAGGTAAGTCCATACACATCTAGAGGGTGGCATTAAACATGCAGCAATATGGATAGCACTGCTGCATAATGTCAACTACTATTGATGGCCCATACTTGGCTTCTGCAAATACCAAACAGGTACTTAACATTTTCACTGGTTTGGTGATCACATTTCACACAAAAATTATATAAATTAGCTACAGAAAGATGAGCATACCCCTTCAGGTAGTGAAGCTGGTTTGCTCATTCCACTTTTGCGGCTCTGGGCTGCTAATCATCAGTTCAATTAGGACATAGTTATACTATTGACAAAATATGAAAACCACTATTAAGAAAGTTGCATCTGCATTTATTTTGTCCCTTTATAAATTCTTATACAAGAAAACTTCCTTAGATAAGAAATGACATAACCATACGGTCAGCTTCCAGCACGTATTGAAGTCCCGTAGAAAACCAGTCTGTTCTTAAAAGTTTTCATATAGTAGGATTTAATAATGTGAATGGTTAATCAGTAAGGGAGTTTTCTACAATGATTCTCTGAAAGTGGAGCATTTTGAGCTTAATTTTTTCATAAAAGAGAGATGGCCTGCAATATCTCCTGGGAATAATCCCACCAGCAGACTGGAGATTTACAACCAGCTTGAATTCAACAGGGAATAACATGTGGTATTTTTATGTTTTCCCAAGGATTTAAAGTCACATTAAGACTTAAGTAGTTCTGCAAAACCAATCATAATTGTTTATTATGAACAGAAGTAGTATATCAAATTGCTAAACTCTGAATTTTAACATCTATAAATATCTTGGTAATCACGAAATTTTATAATATAGTCTCAGCCTCACAAATAGTTTTGCAAAAATTTAAATCCCCTGATGTTTCATGAATACACAACCTGTCAGCATGGCTATAAGTCCTATCAAGATCCTTCCTCTGAGAGTTCCCTTTTTACATCTGCATCATTCATTCAGTGACTGAGTTCTAAATCCTAAATGAGAAAATCGTATGTTCGGCCAAGCTGCTTTTATTGTTGTTGTTGTTTTTACTGTTATTATTACTAGTGTCTCTGTGTGTGTGTGTGTGTGTGTGTGTGTGTGTGTGCAGTTTGCTGGAACTTACTGGAACTTACTGGGAGTTGGTTTTAAACCCTTTTTGTCTATCAGTTGCTGCATTCATGTCTTCAGGTTTCTGTTGAGGAATTTGCTATTAATGCATTTATACTTGAGGAAGTTTTTATATTTAAGCTAAAGATTCATGCTTAAAAATGACATCCAAAGAGAAGACTTCTGTTTCACTGACGTGTGAAAGCCACTCACCCTTGAAAGTTAAGTGTGAGAGGCTGTAACAGCGTAGGAGACAGAAGCAGGAAAACACATGAGAAAAAAGCAAAGACATCATTTGAGCCTGAAGAGCAGAGGAAGGGGCAGGGGGAGGAAGTCTCAACACCAAAGAGGCTCATTCAAGCAAAAATGGAAACCATGTAGTCTGGGAAGACCCTTGAATCCAAACTCATAAATCCTGTGATATCTTTGTCACAAATGGTAATCTGCTGTGATTGACACACTTGGTCAAAATTCTTCACTTGATTTCCAAGACCTGTCTTCAACCGTCTCTTCTACTAAGACCAGACGAACTTGAACTGGTGTTTTTGCTTTGAAACAGCATACACTATGAACTTGAACTTGGCTGAATCCACCAGGTAAAAGTGCAATACAAATCATTAAGAAAATACTGTAGTTTTCTGGATGTTCCTAATTTAGTATTTTTATTTTTCTTCTGATATTGGGTTCATGAAACCATCTTTTAATCATTTCAGATGAAAAAATTGATTTTGGCATTTTCAAAATAATCAGCCAAATAGATTCCACTAGACCAAATAATAAGATTCCATTTATTAATAATTGGTTTTATTCCTTTCTTTGCTCTACCCATTAGTTCCACAAACAGAACACTAATTGAACAAGTGAAGTTGAAACTATGAGGATTCTTCATTATGCAATATTCAAATACTTGTAAATATAATGGGTGTAACAACAATGGATTTCATAGCAAAGAAGAAAAAAAAAAATAGGTTTTAATCCTTCTTTCCCATTACTATTAGCTGCTGCAGGGCGTCTGTCGCATAAGGAAGGAAAAGCTGTGTAATTTGGAGACACGACTGTACCTAGCACTAGATTTTCGTGTGAATCCCTCTCTAAGAGTGTTGGTGGCCTTCTTTAAGCATTAATGGTGCCTGTGTTTCTTAAATTTTCAAAAGAAATATAGGAAAGGCAGTTTTTATCTGAGGAAATTAAATTATTCTCAGCTGGAGTCTGGAGGTTCTTGTAGTTCTTTATGGTGGTGCAAAAGAGTGTGGTAGGATTTAATTAAATAAAAGCTATGACAGTCTTGCTTTTGAAATTTTAAAGGAAGCCCTGTAGAGTTGTTTATCTACTGGAGATTCTTTAGGTTGTTTCCAGATGGGTCATCATTTCCTATTAAATTAAAAGGGATCAATTTTTAAAAATTACTTTAAATTTACTTATATTTATTATAAAAGCAGCTTTGGGGCTGCAGTTTTTTCAGAACTGCAGTATACAACAAGAGGATTTTGACTCATTTTAGTGGGAGCAATGTCCAGCTACCACTGGGAAAGTTCGAAGGCCACACCTGAAGGTTAAAAGTTTCAAAAATAGTCTTTTTGGGGGTTGACTCTTAACATGTTGGAGTGTCCTACACTAACACTTCTGATTTTTGTCCTAGCAGGTCTGATATTCAATTAATTGCAAGCACATAAACTGCATGATTCTTCTCCCTTTATCATTGCAAAATCGATTGGCAGCAAGTCCACATGCGTTCTAGGGATCTGAAATCAACATGTGCCATCAGCCTTGGAGCTACTAAAGATACCAGAGACATATTTAGCTTGTCAGCTTTGTTTCTTTTCTGTCTTTGTGAAATAGAGTGCACCATTACAGCAAAGACAGACCCATCCTTTGATATGCCTTTGCTGAAGCTCTCTTCAGATTTTAGTAAAAGGTTTCTTCATTGCTGCTGTGAGTAGTTTACTTGCCTTTATTTCTTTCAAGTAGTGCTGCTTGTATATTGCCTTCCATCAAAACAACTCTCTACACAGGAATGCTCAGTTAAACTGGGGAGAAAGTCTTCTGTGGAGCAGATAGTGAAGGAATGAGAGCATTGCTGAGACCTGTCCATGGTAGGAATGGATTGCATGAATAGTTAGCAGGAAAAGACTGAAATACAGGGACTGTGGAGAAAAGTCTTTAAAAAAATTATCTTTATGAATATATTCTATTACTCACAGCCTGTGTCTAGGCTCCCTAAACCAGGATAAATCACCCAGCTGTCAGAGACAGGGCTCTAGGGCAATTGGACCCCTCTGCTTGGCATTCACCAACCTTCTGCACTCTTTTCCTGTTTTTTAGTCCCAATGTGAGTCTCTGGAGGTATGTGGCACTGCACCACAATATTTGACTGAGTGCAGCCAAAAATACACCGTGGCTGGGAGCAGAGCACATGCATTGGAAACACAAAAGCAGAGGCAGACTCCAACAGGAGCACACTGAATGCAGAAAGCACTGCAACCTGCCACTGAGATGGTCTGTGGTTCCTCAGCTGGTAGGAGCTTGTTTCTGGGTTCAGATGATGAAAAAAGCTGAAAGAAATACAAAAGTGTTCATTGGGAAGTACTAGACAGAAACAAAAATATGAATCAAAAAATTTTCCTCTCAAAATAAGATTTGCCTTGGAAAAAGGTCCAGCATTAAAGACATTTCTGATTTTCATGAAAAAAATTCTAGGCCCTCCACTTTATAAAAATTATTACTGTACATTGTATCGATATGGTTATAACTTTCAACCTGTGTTGTGGAAGAAAAGCACAGAGGAAAAATGCAAAGAAGGGTTTCAGTTTGCTTGATACCTCAAAAAACTCTATGGATCAAACTAACAGTATATATTTATGTGGTTTTGTCTCCTCCACCATCCTTGTCTCACCCAAGCCTCAACCCCTCTCTCTCTATCATCTCAAAAAGGATTGATATGAGTATTTAATTCAGTATAAAACACTGCAGGTGGGTTTAAATAATTTATTTCATTTTATGAATCTATTACAAATCAGTTCACATATCAATCAGAAGAAAAGGAATAGCTCTACTTCTGTTACCCAGTCCCTTCGTGATTTGAATTTCTCTGAGAATGATAAAAATATAGGTTTGATACCCACACTGTATATGATATATATGATACATGGGGAAGGTACTGTCCTGATTGAAGTGACAGTAAAACTTTCATCAAACCTCTGCTCTGAATGAGGCAAAGGTAATTTTAAACTTCCAAATCTCATTAGTGTCTTTACCTTGAGGTATTTTAGCACTGGCATGTGCTGCTGACAGCCTTTTAATATCCTGCAATCAGTGGGATGAAGAGAGTTAGGAATGGCTTTCCATCTCACATAGGAATGGCACTAACTAGAGCAATGAAAGTGTCTGTCACACTTGTCAGTAAGTTGGTGACTTGGCACATTTACAGGGAGCCAGAAATGGCACACTTTTATTGCTGTGGGTATAAAATACTTAACAATGGGGAAAAATCCTCTCAACTTGTTCTTTAAGCCTATACATTTTAATGCAGCGGATGTGTCACTCGAGGATATGATTTAGTGATGAACGTGGTGATGCTGAGTTTAAGGTTTGAGCATCCACTGCCCTCAGAGCCTGAAAACTGGTACCATGGGAACTGCACCGGTGACACACTTGATTTACATAGGAATTTATCCGTATGTGTTCACTGTTCACTGATCAGAGAGAGTAGAGCACAAGGACCTCAGAAAATTTTCTTAGTAAAAACATTAACTGGGAACATCAGTTTGTTAAAGCTGCCCTAATAGCAGCTTTATTCAGTGAAAGGGGTAGGGAGGAGACCAGAGTATTTCCCAGCCCTGCAGAAATAATTTTAGGTTGCCGGTGGTGGCCCTGTGTGGCACCTGGCACCCAGGCTGGACGGCAGCATCGCAGAGGGAGCTGCGAAGTGAGCCCAGACCCTTGTCAGCCCCATCAGCTACCCTGGCAACCCTTCTGTGCCAGATACTGCGTCACCCCTGCCAAGGAGTCCCCAGACCCACTTTGTACAGCCACCTGGGTGCCCCTGGCACCCAACACAGGTGGTGGTAACAAAGTTATGTGTCCCACAGCTCTTGGCAGAGGAGCCTGTAGGGCCTGGCATGTGTCCGCTGTGATGTGCTGACCCACATCCCTTGCCCTTCCAACTTCTCCCTTCTCATGAACCATTCAAATTTCGTATTAGACCATTTGTCCTGTCTGTCACTTTTGATAACCTGACTGCTGCTACATCCATTTGCTTTTAATTACTTTGCCATTTAATTTGCTTTAAACATCTGTGTCCATTTTCTATCTGGGGTAATTTTAATTGTTTGTGGCTAATAGAATTTGAAAGGAGTATAATTTTCTTATATTTCATTCTAAGATAATCCATTGTGGTTTGCTACAGTCATCTGCTGCTGTTGATTTGCTGCCATACAGATGATTTAATTACCTAGAGATCATTGTTATTACCATAAAATCCACATTTATTAACTGCCAAATCAATTATCTACACTTTTGCTTATTGATCTGAAGTCTCCTGAGAAACTGATCTTCTGGGGCACATTTCAACCCAAGCACAAGCTCACTGGAGTCATATAAAAGATGAACCTGGCTCCTTTGGCATACTGATCTCCTGCCAGCACTTTTATTGAGATGCCCACTCATTCTGCAATCACCTGACAGATTTGGTACCGCAGTGGTTTGCAGTTCTGGTGATTCATGATTTCATGATTCTGCTGATACTGATGGGCCATTTGTCTCCATTATGTTAGCTTTCTTCCTTCTCCCCTGTGATTTGCACAATTCTGGGGATTTGGGGTTTTTTTGTTTGTTGGTTTTTTTGGTTGGTTGGTTGGTTGGTTTTGGTTTTGGGTTTTGTTTTGTTTTGGTGGGGTTTTTTTTGTTTGTTTGTTTGTTTTTTGTTTTGTTTTGGTTTGGTTTTTTTTTTTTGTTCCTCAGTTTCCATTTTCCTGTTCAATTTCTTATTTTCTTTTCCATCCTCTCCTCTTAGGCTCCTCTGCTTGGATACCTGTCCTTCTGTACACTTCTGAGTTGTGTTACCACCTTTTCTGTGTTGCTATTATGCTGAATGGAAGCCCCTAAGACATCTTCCTTTATCTCACATCAAATATTGGTATCTAATTTTCCCTTTCTTTGCTTAGACTTTGTGTTTTCTAGTAGCAATTTGCATTTTGCATTTCCTACCAGGGGTCCTCTCTCCTTGTTCCTTCCTGGCCCCCTGGGGACCTTATTCTTATTCACCTCACCACCTTCTTCCTGATTATCTCTGGTAAAAAGCACAGACCAAGCACACATACAGTATTAATATATAGAGATTCTCTGTG